>NC_081416.1:31884831-32004956 GCF_949786415.1 Peromyscus eremicus | reverse complement strand
CATATTTTCACTATCAATTTGGTTCTTTTTTTTTTTTTTGGTTTTTCGAGATAGGGTTTCTCTGTGTAGCTTTGGAGCCTGTCCTGGATCTCGCTCTGCAGACCAGGCTGGCCTCGAACTCTCAGAGATCTGCCTGCCTCTGCTTCCCCGAAGTGCTGGGATTAAAGGTGTGCGCCACCACCGCCCGGCTTAATTTGGCTCTTTTAATTGGCTTATCCAGGACAGATGGTTGAACCTGGCTTATTGGGTCACAACCCGTGACCCTGAGTCCTATAGAAAGGTCATAGAGTGGTCCCTTAGTTGTGTTGGGTAAGATTATAGCTGATAAGCTAAAACTGAGGCCACAAGGGATGCATAAGGCAATTAAGACATTTTTACAGGTTTATTTGTGGAACTCACAGAAAATTGCTGGTTTAAATGTGGGAAAGGATTCGTTCTTATTTTCCCTATTTAAAAAAATCTTTAGGGGCTGGAGAAATGGCTCAGTGGTTAAGAGCACTGGCTGTTCTTCCAGAGGTCCTGAGTTCAATTCCCAGCAACCACATGGTGGCTCACAACCATCTGTAATGAGATCTGGTGCCCTCTTCTGGCCTGCAGGCATACATGCAGGCAGAACATTGTATACATAATAGCTCTTTTTTTTAAAAAAAGAGCTATTAAAAATAAAAAAAATTAAAAAAAAATAAAAAATCTTTATGTAAAAGGGATACTGTCTCTTCACAGCAAGTTTTGTTAATTATGCTGGGATTCTTGATTCTCAGCTAGAGAAGCTTCAACAGAGCTCTGGAGTGAAGGTCTCCTTCCCAAGTCCCCTAACTTCTCCTCTCTGTCCCATCTCAGCTCCACATAAGGTGTCCTGGCTGCTGCTGGCCTGTGGTGTAATTCAGGACTCGATGGTCAGAGCTTTACACCAACAGGTCCAGGGAGTCAACTTCAAAGGTCACTCTGTGGCCAGCTTGTGAAAAAAGCAAATAAAACATGGGTGGATGGGTGGCCCGTGATCTCTACATAAACAACCTCTGGAAGAGCACACAGGTCTCCTCTGCATGTTTTAGAATCCAGGCACATTGGATTTAGAAACTTTATCTTAGTTTTTATAAAGAATACAAATAAAATGATGTTGCTTTGGTGTGTGTGTGTGTGTGTGTGCTGTGTGTGTGTGTGTGTGTGTGTTTGTGTGCTTACGCACTATAGTTTGATTTGAGAAGTCAGGGGACAATGTGAGAGTCAGTTCTTTCCTTTCCCCACATGGATCCTGGGGCTCGGAATGCAGCCTTGGTGGCCAGTGCCTTTACCTGCTGAGCCATCTCACTGGTGTGGATTTAAATTCTTCATAAGATGATGAACAGTTCAGGCACATGTGGGCACGGAGCCCAGATAGCCTTCAAGTTAATGAGGGGGAGCTAGGTACAGTCAAGACTGAGGACAACTGTAGGAAAAACAACCTTCCCTCCCTCAGTTTCAGGTTCTCCAGCTGGAGCCACGTAAGACAGCAATACCAAACCGGTTTATGAACACCAGCATCTCCCTAGAACACATGGGCATACCCAGATGTAATGCAAAAATGTGGTTAGAAATCTGGGTTTCTAACGTATCCCGTGCTACACTCAGGGGTCCAGGGAAGCAAGCAACTGGGAAGTTGACAAGGGAAAGTATCATGAGCAGGATTGTTCAGAAAGGTTTGTTCTGCAGATTTAAGTTGCAGCCCTCCCTATTGATGGGCCTTAAGAGGGACCCTGAGGGCTGGGCGGTGGTGGCACATACCTTTAATCCCAGCACTCGGGAGGCAGAGCCAGGCAGATCTCTGTGAGTTCGAGGCCACCTGGTCTACAGAGCAAGATCCAGGACAGGCACCAAAAAAACTACACAGAGAAACCCTGTCTTGAAAAACCAAAAGACAAAAAAAAAAAAAAAAAAAAAAAAAAAAAAAAAAAAAAAAAAAAAGGGACCCTGAGATACTCTCTATATACACTCATCTCATTTATAAAGATAAATTTTATAACAAAAGGAAACCCTCAGCCTATTGTCACCACTGCTCAGGGGCTGGTGGAGTGTTTTCAGATTCTTGTCCTCTTATCCAAAGGATTGAAAACAAAGGCTCACACAGATTGGAAAAGAACAGTACAATTAGAGGACTTGCTTTCCAGATTGACAACTGGCCCCATAAGGAGGATATGCAAGGGCTCTATTATTGTTTGGGATTTCCTTTTACAGGATTCGAGAGGAAGAGGAGGAGTTTGGTTACTAAGGGGCATCATGAGGGTGGATCTCTGTTTTGATTGACAGATTTAGCCATATAACCATTTTTCCTGTGGCACATGTCCCTTCCTATAATGCATCTGATTTTAATCATGTGCATGCCTGATTGCGCACAGGTAGCAGATGATGAACAGGGGAATTCTGCCTGAACGTTTGCTTGGAGGGCAATTTGCTTTACTGCATATGCATCCAAAATCGGTTCAGGCCAGATCTGCCCTTCTATTCCTCATCATTAGATACATTGGGAATATATTTGAATAGAAGCTATCTAGCTTGATCACCCTTAGAGGAGAAACTTGTGCCATTATTCAGAGAGGCATGTATGGTCAGTGCATTTTTTTGGAGAGGGATGTATGTGGATATTGGTGTGTTTAGGTAAAGGAGGTAGGCTGTCAAGTGTATTATTGAGGGGTGTGTGTGTATAACCCAAACCAAAGTAAGTCCTAGGTTAATAAGCTTTTTCCTGTGCTTGCCTGACTCACTGTTTCAGGATGGCTTGCTCTCAGTGGCCTTTAGTTTAAAATAATCTGCACGCCAAAGGGGCATATTATATTCTGGCGCACTTCCAGCACAGATGCAAACATCTGCCTTTGCTAGGGCCAGCCTGGCTCCTGGTGAAGAGTGAGGCTTCCTGATGAAGAAAGTTGTGGATAGCCTGTTGGGGGCATGTAGGGAGGTCCATGGGGCCAGTTTGTAACTCAAGGGGTGACTTAAGGGTGAAGTTGCTCTTTCAGGGGGTTGGAATCTGAGATGTTGCTAGTGGAAGCCACTGTGTGGCAGGAAAGATTTTTCTTCCCTTCCAGCACTGGGCACTTGCCCTAGGACAGTCTTTTAATTTTATTTTTTATGTTACAGCAGGCTAGCAAGCAGGAGCTTCACAGAAAGGACTAGACAATTGAAGTTAAGAAAACAGCATAT
Organism: Peromyscus eremicus; assembly: GCF_949786415.1. Lineage (NCBI taxonomy): Eukaryota > Metazoa > Chordata > Mammalia > Rodentia > Cricetidae > Peromyscus > Peromyscus eremicus. Next base: position 32,001,779 of record NC_081416.1, on the reverse strand, counting down.
AGCTTCAAGCCTTGGGTGCTAGGGGTCTCCATCACTCAAGTCCTAGTGTTACAGATGTGTGCCAACTCACTCAGCTTCCAGCTGGCTAATGAGCCAAACAGCTTATTGATATAGACAGATGGGATGTGGCTAGGCACATACACCCATCACAGCAGTCCTTAGAAGGGCTGTTGGCATCAATCCTGGCAGAGTTCTTCATGTAAGAGAAGTTATTCTTGTGCCAACTACAGGCCTTTTGTTGGCTCATCAGACCAAGTACTTTCCTTCTAGTCTGAGTGAAAGTGACTAGCAGGTTAACTAGAGTTCACTGAGCCTTGTGATGGAAAAAAAAATGTGAAGCAAGCTGTTTTGAGACAGTCACAGTATATACTGGAACTGAAGTGGTTCTTCAAGCGTAAGCAGCTGTAATTTTTGTGTAGCTTCCTTGAGGTGTCTATGGAGTGCTCAAAGTAGCCAGTCTAGGTGTGAGGACAGTCTTGCTTGGTGTCTTTCACTCAAGGTAACAGGGCACCAGAGTCAAATAATGCTCTTCTAATGAGTCAAATCACCCAGGTTCCCACCTTAGCCTATTTAAAGGAAAACACACACACACACACACACACACACACACACACACACACACACACACACACACACAAAGAGGAGTGCATATAAAGCCAGGCTTGGTGTACTTTGTAGGCATCACCTGTCTCTGGGGAGTTTTGCTTTGTTATTTGTTCGCTTGTAAGAGATAGTCTCTCTAACATAGCCCAGGCTAACCTTGAACTGCCAATTCCTGTATTAACTCTAGAGCACAGGAGTTGCAGGCATGTACTTTCACATCTGGCTCAGGGGATATTTAAAAAAAAATTCATCTGCTTAAAAAAAATAGCTATTAGTCATGCAAGCTTCCAAAAGAGGGAAGCAACCAATAGTCCTACTCAGCTATGATGCATATGAACCACAGCCATGACCAGCATGGCATGATAACCCTAAGGCTACAGTAGTAGTATGTATACCTTGGTGGTAACCAACAGCTCTCTAATTGGACTTCAGACCTGCTCAAAATGAGGGAAGTCATGCCTGGTACTGGAAACCTCACCAACTACCCAGGGCTTGTTAAGTCATGGATCTTGGGAGAGAACCCACGACAGTCACTTAACTAAAACCAGCATAATCCATAACTATATTCTAAATATTCCTCCTGTATCCACAGGTAAGTGTACTTCTTACCCCTCATGAAGGAAACGTCTCTCTGCAACAGATGGAGACCATTACAGAGAACCACAGCCAATCAAAATGCATAGTTGTGGAGCCCAGTCCCTAATGAGACATCTACAACACAATTCTTGCACCTAAGGCTTAGGGATCATTGTGGACGTGGAGGTGGAAAGATTGTAAAAACAATTGTAAGATCGTAAGAAATGGGGAATTTAGCCGGGCGATGGTGGTGCATGTCTTTAATCCCAGCACTCGGGAGGCAGAGCCAGGAGGATCTCTGTGAGTTCGAGGCCAGCCTGGTCTACAAAGTGAGATCCAGGACAGGCACCAAAACTACACAGAGAAACCCTGTCTCAAACAAACAAACAAACAAACAAACAAACAAAAAAGAAACAGGGAATTTGCTCTGAGACTGTGTCTTCTAGAAATACCAGAGATGCTATACTCACCAACATGGCTGCCTAAACATGATCTGAACTAGGAGGCCAACAACAGACATTCCAAAGTGGAAGGGGAGGAAACTCATGAGACCTCAACCCTAGACAAAGAATTACAGGTAACTAAGGAATTCCTGAGAGTGGGACAAGTCGTCTTCCCCAAGGAAGATGGTTATCCAATATTAATTGTAATTGGTCAGCCCATACCACACATACAAGTAACATTATACAAGCAGTTTGTATTTATATTTTAGGAATATATTCTCTGTGTGTATGTGTGTGTGTGTGTGTGTGTGTGTGTGTGTGTGTGTATGTATGTAACAACAGTTAAAGAAAAAAGTCTGTTTTATCTTGGGGAAGAAAAGATGAGGTCTCCCTACATTGCCCAGGATGGTGTTGAATTCATGGTCTTCCTGTCTTTACTTTCAGAGTAGCTGGAATTAATTCCAGGCACATCACATCATAATGCCTGGCTGTATTGTCTTTTTCCTTCCTTCCTTCCTTCCTTCCTTCCTTCCTTCCTTCCTTCCTTCCTTCCTCCTTCCCTTTTTTTTTTGTTTGTTTGTTTGTTTGTTTGAGACAGGGGATCACTATGTAGTGCTGGCTGGCCTGGGACTCACTGTGTAGAATAGGATGGCCTGTAATGTGGAGAGATCCACCTGCACGTATTTGGGTGTGCATGTGGAGGTCTGAAGACAGCTTGTGGGAGTTGGTTCTCTCCTCTCATCATGTGGATTCTGGGGATCAAACTCAGGTCCCCGGGCTCAGAGATGAGCCCCTTTCCCTCACCATCCCTTGCTGCAAATGGGTTTACAGCAAGGGCTTTTAGAATATGTGGGAGATTAGCCATTCTGGCTGGAACTGGTTTTTGATTTTGAGACAGGGTGGCTCACACTTAATACCTTGACTACAGTGTACTTAAGAAATAGTTGTGGAGGAGCTGGAGAGATGGCTTGGCAGTTTAGAACACTGGCTGCTCTTGCAGAGAACCAGAGTTTGATCTGCAGCTAACAATCATTTATAACTCCAGTTCCAAGGGATCCAACATGTGGGCACCAGGCATATGGGTAGTTCACAGACACACATTCAGGCAAAACACTGATCTCTCTCTCTCTCTCTCTCTCTCTCTCTCTCTCTCTCTCTCTCTATATATATATATATATATATATATATATATATATATATATATATATATATATATATATATATGAAAATTAAAAAAGAAATAGTTGTTGGAAGCATGAATGAGATTAACAGAAATGAGATTAAAACTCCATGACCTTTCACTACAGTGAAGAAAAAAAATCACTTCGTGTTTATGTTTTGTCAGTAGAATGTATTCTTATATGTATGTATATACGTAAGTATTTATATAAGGATACTTTTAGACATGTCCATCTGAGTCCTGTTGGGTCCCAAAGCCCTTATTTGCTCTTTGAAAAAGAAGTGCTTAAAACAGTAAGTGCTGGACACAAACAAATGTCAGAAAGCTTCATTTTTACCCTCATCTCTCACGTAATTTAGTAATTGCATTGACGAACACTTTCCCTCAATCGAGGTTCCAAATGAAGCAATCCAGATGACCGGAGAGTTTGTGGGCCAATGGGGTGACCTGAGGGAGCATGCCGCCAGATTCAGAACATCCTTCGTAAATGCTGCCATCTAGTGTTCACTTTCCCAAATCATACGTACTCGGCGAGGACCATTTTAATATTATTTTGTTTTTGGATACCAGATTTAAGATTTAAGGAAGTGAGACAGGAACCTGAATTTCCAGCACCGCACCGACCACCCACCTCTACTCAAAATCCTTTGTTGGTTGCAGTTCAGAAATAGAGTGCTTGCCTGGCATGCATGAGGCCCTGGGTTCACCGCTCTATACCTGCCCCTCCTCCCCCAATACAAAGATTAAAACAGGGACTGAGTATGTTGCTCAGTGGTAGAGCAGCTGCCAGACATGTGTGAAGGCCTGTGTTCATCCTAGGACTGAAATCCCAAAACAAAATTCAATAGATCTTTAGACTACAATGTAGTCTGTAATCTTGAGACACTTCCCTTTGATTTCTTCAACTGAAGCCATGCCCCATTTAGTCAGTTATGTACTGTACTGTGGGTACTAAATACTTTTTCTCCGTGTGCTAATGTTACTAATGAATGAGTCATGTGAACACAGGGCAGGTGTCGATCATTTTTCAGGCTGAATTTTTGATCCTCACACAAATCGTTCACAGCAGAGTGATCCCAGTAAGTGTTGGCACAGTTGTATTGACCGGGGGAGACCCTGGGGTATGTCTGTCATTGTCATCTATCTGTCTGTCCTGGTTCAGCCAAGAGCACCACTGAAGCTGTGATGTGGCATTGGAGTCCTAGAGTTCAACTTCTGATCTTGATTCTTAGAGATGCTTTCCATAGATTACATCCAAGACAAGGTTAGAAAAGGCACAGGCTGTCTTTAGTGGTCTGGATAGGGGAAGGCATTCTGACATCTTTAGGAAAGTATTTGGGGATTCAAATGGAAACTCCTCTTGGGGACACTGTTTTGCAATAACAGCACTGATGACAGCAGATTTCAAGGCACTAGTGGCCAGCTTTAGTGAAAACACATGGCGCCTAATTTGTGTCTTAGGCATGTTAGGAGACTTCCTCTAACTTGAGACACCCTGATGATTTTTCTCTCTTTCTCTCTTCCTTGTGTTCCCAAGGTTTGTCTCATTCCTAAGTCAGCCCATGGAATGAATCCAGCAAGTGCCTGCATGGCGAGCATGAAGATCCAGCCTGTGGAGGTGGACAGATACGGGAACATCGATGCTGCTCACCTCAAGGCCATGGTACTCACTCCCCCCTCCACAGATTGGAGAGGTCTGGGCTGGGAAAGCACAGGTGATGGGCTCAAGGGGCCTGATTGACTGTAAACATTATCTTGCAATTTCTCCTCTGAATGGGTCTTCAGGGAAGCGGTATAAAATCTGAAAACCTAACATTTTAAAAGGAAAAGAGAAAAATAAAAAGCAAAGGTCGTATTTCAGTCGTTAATAAAACTGACCACATCTTCTGTGCCTTCTACAGAGAGAAAGTCACTTACATTGACCTCTCCACCCCAATTTTTGTCTGTGTAAGATATTGAATGAATTATTCATTGTGGGAGGAGGACTCTGAAAGGCCTGCCTGCCTTTCCTACCCCCATCTTCCCCATCTATCCTCACCTTCTCCCATCAATAGTCAAATGAGCAAATAAGTCACAGTTACACTCAATCTTTTTTTGCTTGGAAATTAAAGTACACATGTGGAGTTTGTCTGTCCCAGGCATGCTGTGCTGGATTACAGGCCACATTCTACCCTGTTTCCTCCAACATCAACCTCTATTCCCAACCTCCAGGAGGAGGAGGAGGTTGCCTAGCAACTGTATCTGCTTTCTACCAGTGGACTGGAGGCTGCATCTTAAGTGGAAGGGAAATCAGTGGAATAATGATGTGATTCTGTCAGGGCCATTCACCATTGATGCTGGGATTCTGCACAATGGCCTTCAAAGGGAAGCTAATAACACACAGCCCTGTTGGTCTTTTTCACTCTCCTCTTCATTGCTAAGGTTTTTTTTTTTTTTTTTTTTTGGTAAGAAATACTCTGGGCCAGTAGTTGTAATTTTTAAGTCTCTCTAATATAGAATATGACTTTATTTTTCTCTTCCTCACCCATTCTGTACTGATAGCAAGAAAAGCAACTAGAAATGATTCTTTCGTATACAATTGTCTTCTAACTAAAATGGAGAGAGAAATGAAATGAAAAAAAAAGGAGGGAAGTTGACATAGTGGCACTGGAGGTGGCATTACAGGTGTGTTTAGCCTCCATGTGGTTGCTGAGAATTGAACTCGGGTCCTCTGGAAGAGCAGTGAGTGCTGTTAGCCACTGAACCATCTCTGGCAGCCCTGAAATGGTATTATTTTCCACAAAAGGTATGGCGTATGTCTACTGCTCCTCTAAACATCGACTGTGTATAACATTTTGATACAATACCTAGCGATGAGGGGGTTAGATGCAGGGGTCAACAGACAAGGAGAAAGAGACTGACCTTGGCTTTTCTCTGTTGGGTCCAGTCAGGAAAGCAGAGCTCTCTGTATTTATTTGTGAATTTCCCCACACCTAGTGGGTGACTTGATGACCTGATCCAATGCAGAATTAAAGGGAGCGGCTTGTTGTCCTCCTTACTGAGGGACCAGACTCCATTGTGACAACAGGAAAACCATCATGTGGACTTGGGTCCTGTAACAACTGACTCTTCTGGCTGCATGGTGGGTAACTGAGCTGGAAGACAGCATTTCAGACATCTGAAAATCAACTCAGTGATGGCAAACCACCACTGGGTGCTCTCCAACAAGACACCTGGGAAAGGCTGGGTCTTATTATGTCATCTGGATTATCCTGAACATGCTATATAGACAAAGCTGGGCTTGAACTCATGGAGACCCATCTGCCTCTGCTTCCCAAGTGCCAAGTCTAAAGAAATGTGCCACAATGCCACGCTCTTTTTCATTTTCAATTACAAAAAGTATATGAGGAATCAACAGGACAAGAGACAAAGGACATATCATACACAGAGTAGGAATGTTAGTAGGTCCAGAGATTTGTTCAAATTAGCTACTCCAGAAAAAAAATTTTTTTGTTTGCTTCCTGAAAGTGAAGAATAACAACCTAAGCAATCAAGTTGTTACTCCTAGGTCCCTGCTTGACCAGAGCACAGGGACTGGTCACATATAGATACTCAGTAAACCACAGGGCTTTAGTGTTGATGACACAGAACATTCAGCCTCTCTGTACTCTTGCAATAAGTGAATGCTGGTACCAAAGCATAGAAATGAAAACACTGATGGACAGTGCAGGATGGCAGGAAAGGGTGGAGGGTATGAAATATGCGAGCCCCATCCAGCTATGCCTCAGAAGCTGGGAGTACTGAATCCTTAGAAGATAATGTCTCCCCACAGGCTCACAGGGATTTAGGAAACACATGGGTGTTCTCAGTGGTGATTGGTTGTCAGGTAAACCCTTTTCAGGGCGTGCCACATCCTGTCCATGGTGCTGAAAGCCTGATATCTCGCCGGGGTGCATGTTAAAACCCGTTTCAATGCTCCAGAGCTGGGAGAGTTGAAGCTTATTTCCCCAAGGGCCTCCTTTCGCAAAGGAGAAAACAATGGTCCAGAGAGGAGACAGCATTCACCCAGCCATAGCTCAGTTCCTAGAGGACTCTGTGGGAGACAACCACAGCCCAGAATCACCATGGGCTGTGACACTCCAGGTGACACTTCCCAGAGATGTAGAAGTCTGCTGGAACCCCACAGCATGGGTTCCTCTCTGGGCGTGTCTTTGGCTGCTTTCTTTCTACTTTGATGTTCCTTGCCATTTGACCATCCCAGACAGGGTGTGCATGCTACAGCTTGTGCACCAAGATGGACATGTGCTGTGTAGCAATGTATTCTGAATGTAAACGTTATCCATCTGGAGGGAGGCTCTCATGTCTCAGAAAATAAACAAGTGGTGGTCTCAGGGAGTCCCTGAAACTTACAAGATCCACCCCAGGTCAGACAAGCAGAAAAACTGCTGGGAGGGATGAGACTTTCTGACCTGGCCAGCTGTCTGCAAGAGGAACACTCCATCCATGCTGGGGGCATTCCCTTCAGTGATGCCTTGAGTCATCCATGCTCCTGTAATAAGCACTCACTCATACTCCTGCAAAGAATCCCAGTAAACTCACTGGTTCTTCAAGTTGAATTTCGGTGGAATTGCTACTTTGAACAGTGTCAGAGGGTGGTATTGGGAACAGTGTTGAATAGGTTTTTCAGGGTAGACCTCTTTGTATTGAAAGACCCCCGGAGGAGATCTTCCCTCAGGAGAGACCCCAAGTCCAAGGAACACACCGAAACCACGGATCAGATGCAAGCAGCAAGAGGGTTTATTCAGACACACAGGTACCTGGGGCGACAAAGTCTCTTGGAGGACTTTGCGCGCCCTCTTTGGGTAAAGGGAACTTTTTATATGATCCCAGGGGCAGAGGCACGGTTACAGAAGCGAGAAGCATAGTTACAGGGTTCCCATTGGTTGATTCAAAGAAGGCCAGGGTGAACTTGGGGACATATTTTTAATTCTCGGAAATTTGATGTGTGTGGCTGACTTGGCCTTGGGGGTGCTTTCCCAGCCCAATTGTTTATTCCCCAAGGCCAAGTGGCCAACCAGAGATATCTTATTTTGACTCAACGGTTTCTCTCCCAGGGCGGGTGGTCAGGGTGGGTGTTTCCTTGGTCCCAGGCTTTTGCAGCTGGCTGATTACGGTTTATGCCAAGTGATTTATCTAAACGTACATTTTGCAGTTAGGCCAAGGACGCCCTGTTTTTCTGGTACTTGCCTCGCAGAATGGCGTTTCTTATGCTAAGTAAAAGCCTGCTATAAGCGGGGTCTTTCAGTATGAAATTCCTATTTCAGTGTCCACAAACAGAGTGTCAATGGAGTTTGCAATGCTCAGTCATGCACGTGCTGTCAGTGGCTGTCACACAACAAAGACAGAGTCAAGCAGGGGGCAGAGGGCATGTGGACCCAGAATATTGGCTAGTAGACTCTTGACAAGAAATGGTTGCCAAGAGCCTTTTGGGAATGTCACCCTTGTTCACATGACAGGAACAACCCAAGGCACTGCTGTTTTGATGGTCACCTGGACCCAACCAATGTTTCTTTAGCCAGGTGTGACTTCCTCAGAGAGTCTGATCCCATCTCCTCACACCTCCATGAACTGTCCCAGACATAACTCCTTGTTGTCATGGGAACTTACCTCACATGTATTTGCCTGTGAGAAATCCTGGTTTCTCTGGATTGTGCTACAGTCATCTCTTTGAAAACAGGAATGTCATTAGTCTTGACAATTCCTGGATCCAATGTCTATCAAGACATGTCCTTCAGAAATTGCCCAGTGAATGCTTATGGACTGAATAACTGATTGTGATGTGGTCTCACACCATGCTCAGGGTTAGAGGCTAGGAGCAAGTCTTGTTTCTTTTAAGCAAGAGGGGAATTGGACCTTGAAGTGAAGGAGTGATCTAAATCCTTCCCTGAAGAGAAGCTGAGTGTATGTGAGAAGAAAGCATGGACATGGAGTGTGTAGGAAGTGAGGCACATAGGACATGTGCACTTTCACCTTGAATTCCACTGCCTTGGGCATCTCAAGACAGCTCCCAAGGCTCTTTGGAGACAGCAGCCACACTGTTACCACCTGCTCAGTAAACAGAGCTATTTTCCATGGCAAGTGTAATTGGCTGGTGTCTGGTCATGTGATCAATAAAGTTGCACAAGTCAGGTCCCAGGGTTGGAATCATGAGTGAGGGTTTCAGAGACTGTTGACAGCTCTGTCAACTTAAAGTCAGAGCTCTCACTAGAATGACAGAGGGCCAAGGGCAGAGGGCAGAAGTGCTTCCTGAATCCTTACCTAACTCCCACGTGTAGCTTCACCCCATGTTACCTGCCGCTGCACCTGCTGATTTCACACATGCCTTGCCCTGCTTGAATGTTTATATCATTTTGGGTGGGGTTTTCTGCCATTGGCTGCTGAAGCTCTGACTGTTCTTCCCAGCTGCATAAACTGAGAATCCTGGGTTGAAAAGCTTGACTTTCTACTAGCTGCTGGGGTACAATTCCTTCCTAGCACTCAGACACAAAACAGATGGCCACTGAGTCAAAACCAGAGACTTGATGGCTTTTGGAAATATCTGACATGGGGCTGTTTCTGGCCGAGTGTTCACATCTCCTATAACATGAATCTTAAAAGGTCTTATTAATGAAAACACTCCCAGAGCCAGGTATTGGGGTGAACGCTGAATGATCAGAGAAACAGCACATGCCACATCCAACCTCACCTTGCCAATTTCTCAGTTGATCCTGTTTCCTCAGACTGGAAACCTCTGAGTCCTCATCCAAATAGATCTCAGCTGAACTGCTGCTAAAAGCCTCAAAGCTTAACAGACCTAAAAAGCTTATAATTCCTTATATACCTTTCTGCTTCCTGCCATCACTTCCTGGGATTAAAGGCATGTGTTACCATTCCTGGCTGTTTCCAGTGTGGCTTTGAACTCACAGAGATCCAGACGGATCTCTGCCTCATGAATGTTAGTATTAAAGGCATGTGCTACCACTGCCTAAACCTACATTTAATATAGAGGCTGTTCTGTTCTCTGACTCCCAGATAAGTTTATTAGGGTGCACAATATATTGGGGGACACAATATCACCACAATCTCCCAATTCTCAAGGGACAAACCTGGTAAGATACAAACCCAGGTCCCTTTTGTTAGAGGACAAAAAAGGCTCAGGGAAGGAAGAACCACAGTAGTCAGCAGGACAGTGATGGGCGTGGATTAAAGGTATTAGTGATTAACTCCAAGCCACCAATAATGCATTGGTGTCACATTAAGTAAAGAAGTAGAAACTCTTCCCCCTTGGTTTACAGAAGAGTGAGTTTGAGTTTGCAGTCTCTATTTTATGCTCCCTGTGTCCTTCATCCTCTGTCCATCTATTGTGAGTCTGAATCTGTGCCTGCCTGAAGGCTGGTCTTGTGAATCTGCTTGTCCTTGTCTCTGTCCCTATATGTGTCTGTCTGTTTCTATCTGTCTGTCTCTCTCTGTGATGTCTGTTGCATGAGCTGTGAGTGTGTGTGTGTGTGTGTGTGTGTGTGTTTGTATGTGAGTGTTGTCTGTCTCTAACAAAGGGCTCTGCTCTGTATTTCTTGAACAGCACCAGAGAGCATCACATGGGGGAAGGAATGGGAAACTTTACAGAAGTCTTTAACAGAGTTTTACAAGGGATTAAGTCAATGGCGCCAACTGATCCCAGCTGACCTAGATAACAAATATCATTGTTTATCAACCAATGTCTGTAAATGGATGGTAGATTTTAGGAAGTTGCTTTCAATTTATGTATTTGCTGCTTTCAGGAGGTTGATACACATGGGTCAAGAGCATGTAAGATAAGTACATAAGATTACAGCTATGCATTAGCTTATGTTGTAAACATTGATTATATGGGAATTTCAAGGCAAGCAAGGTTGGTTGTTACATTACTCTCTTAAAGGCATGTTAAACAGGCTGAGCCATTAAACAAAATGACTTCAAGGTGTGTTATTAACTTTGGCTGTGGGGTCTGGAAAAAGTTCTGGTCTCTTAGGATGTAAGATATTTTCAGACTATTGTATCTCCAGTGATAGCCTGAAGACCATGTGTGATCTAGAAAGCCAAATACTGGACTACATGAGACTCAGCAGCCATTGTGTATCTGTGGTGAGATTCACAAAAACCCCTTACTTGAAGGAAGCAAGGGAGAGGGGCCTGAGTCTTTTCTATGATGCTCTTGGTTGCCTGCCTTTACCAGCCACTCACACTCAGTGTCACCTTCTCTTCCTTGGCTTGGTCAGGGCAGAGTCATCATCCTGTGTGACGCTCAGTTTCTGTCATCTTGACACAGGCTAGAGTCATCTTGGAAGAGGGAACCTCAACTGAGAAAATACCTTCATAAGATTGGTCTGTAGACAAATGTGTGGGGCATTTTCTTAATTAACAATTGATATGGGAGGGCATCGCCCACTGTGGACAGTGTCACCCCCTGGGAAGGTGGTCCTGGGTTGTATAAGAAAATATTCTTAGCAAGACGTGGGGAGCAAGCCATTAAACAATGTTCCTCCATGACCCCTGTTTCAGGTTCTGCCTTCAGGTTCATCCTCTAGATCCTGCCTTGGTTTCCCTGATGAAGGATTATGGTCTTTAAGCCAAATAAACCCTTTCCTCCCAACATGGATTTTGGTTGTGGTGTTTATCCCAGCAATAGAAAGTAAACTAGGACACCATGTGACGTCATAGACAGTCCCTCTTCACAGTAGGGGTCAGAGCCCTTTGCCCTTGCCACCCCCGGGATCCTCTCAGCAGAGCAGAGCCTTGCTCAAAACTTTTGGACACTCCAGTTGGAAAGAGAGATGTCTGTCCTGCCCTTGCATTGGTGTCTGTATGCACAGCTAAGGGGTTTCCACCTTTTCATAGTAAACCCACAGCAGCCATGGCAGGGGCAAGCAGGGAGCTCACTAACAGCTCAGTACCAGTAGGCACTGAAGACTCAAGTCGGACAGATGGATTCAAGCGAGGCTGAGAAGTCACTGGGGCCTGGGCACAGCACCTGCACCACAGACGTCCTAAGGCATTTGGTTGAAGCGTCTGTACGTGTGAGGAGCCTGGTGGTCCCTGAGGTGAACAGAAGGCTCCATATGCAAGCTCTAGGCTCACAGGGAAGAAAAGGTCTACCTCACTGAAATTCAATTCCAAATGAGACACAGATAGGTACCACCAGACAGGCAGCACCGATGAGCTGCTTCCCTGGACAAAGAATGCTACACAGGCACAGGGACGCGTAGCTGAGGTTATACAATTTGTAATGAGCCTTTAAGGCTCACACATTTAGGAATCTGTTAACTGCAAACACTAGAGTACTTTGTAGGGTAAGCCTGGCTCATGTCACAAAGGCATATAAAGTGCGGTGTTACTGATGAAGCACTCAAGATCCAGATACAGGCAGTTTTGGCTTGGCATCCCAGCAATGCCATCAGTGGCCACAGTTGCCACCTATCTCTCCATCATTAAGCAGTGAATGTTGGTGTCACTCGCTTACTATTGCAAGATGGCTGCTTCCACCCCAGCTATCACAGCTACAGAGCTACTGCTCACCGTAAGCTAAGGAGGCCTTGTTTTCTCTGACACTCCTTCCTTCAGGAGGAACTACTGCAGGAGACAGTCACTGTTCACACTTAAAATTGACTGGAACTGGGTCACAAACTTCTGCCCCAAACCATGCAAGCATGAAGGAAAGAGAAGGCCATGGCCAACTTGGACCAAATGTGGTTCCTCCAAATTGAGTCCCATAGAGGAAGGTGAGGGAGGCATACACATGGTGGGAGGGAAGGAGGCATGATGTAAGAGATACCTAGCATGACCTGTGATGAAGGAATCATATACAAGGGAATGTGTGCTGTGGGATGTTCTGTATGGCAAATGTGTTGCTCTGATTGGTTAAATAATAAAACACTGATTGGCCAGTAGCCAGCCAGGAAGTATAGGTGGGACTAACAGAGAGGAGAATTGAGGGAACAGGAAGGCAGAGAGAGAGGCCTGCAAGCCGCCGCCATGACAAACAACATGTAAAGATGCCGGTAAGCCATGAGCCACGTGGCAAAGTATAGATTTATAAAAATGGGTTAATTTAAGATAAAAGAAGTAGATAACAAAAAGCCTGCCACAGCCATACAGTTTGTAAATAATATAAGCGTCTGTGTGTTTATTTTATAAATGGGCTGTCGGACTGCCAGGGCTTGGCAGGACCCGGGAAGAAAACTCCAGCTACAAATGGTGCCCGATGGCTCAAGTTTCCACTACAAATGTGCTTCAAAGCTATAGGGGACATTGAATAAGAACACATATCTGAAGCATTTACTTATATTGTTCTATTATTAATAAACACTTGGGAGTCAGATATTGGGGTAAAAACCTGATAGATCCAAAGAGCGGCAGAAGAACAATTAGATGACCCTGCCTCTCCACATTTCCTAGATTATTTGAAAAGGCCACTAATCTCTCTAAACTCCTCCCTATATCTTCCTGTGCCCTCCTATCTGGGTCCTCCAAAACCTCTATGACTAATTCCGGTCAGCCAATCACTGACTCCACCCTCTGATTCAAGGTAAGCTTTATTGTCAGTGTCCGGGTGTCAGTGCAAACAAATTTGCTGCAACATATATCAGGGTGGATGAGGGTGAGTGGTGAGTCTGGGGGACCACCTCAAGTCCCTGTGACAGCCCTGTCAGTTCAGACTACACCTCTAATTCCATTCACTCCTCTGTGCTGCATTGGCCTTATTCTATATGTCTCTTTTGGAGTCTATTCAGCTACCTTCTCTGCCTGGAACATTCTTTCTCACATATTGTTTGACCTGATCTCTTCATCTACTTTGCTCAAGTCTCATCCTCTCAAAGAGGTCTACCTGAAGACCCTGCTCAACACTGTTACCAACACCCTACTCAACACTGCTACCAACAACATGCTGAACAACTCTATTAACATCCTGTTCAACTGTTCAACATCTTGCTCAACATCAACACTGCTACCAACACCCTGCTCAACACTACTACCCACACCCTGTTCAACACTTCTACTAACACCCTGCTCAACACTTCTACCAACACCCTGCTCAACACTACTGTCCACACCCTGCTCAACACTTCTACCAACACCCTGCTCAACACTACTACCCATACCCTGCTCAACACTGCTACAACATCCTGCTCAACACTACTACTAACGCCTGGTTCAGCACTATGACCAGTGCCCAGAATCTTGACTTTCTGTTCCCAGTTCCACTTTTCTTTTTTTTAAACTTTTTATTTCTTATAGTTCTGTCCTTTACTGATTGAACACACATTGTCTCCTCTATCCTCCACTTACATATAGGTTCCATGAGTGAAAGATCTTTGTTGGCTTAATTCATTGACACTTTCCATGTCTAGATCATATGATGTAGGCTCCAGGTATGTGCCTAATGAATCAATAATTCTTCAGTATGTACTGTCTGCTGAAACAAGGTTAAACAAAGTCTTTAAACCCAAAGCTTTAAACTGACATTGTATATCAAGAACAAATAACAATCATTGTATTTTACAGCTGAGGATACTCCACTTCTTTTATTAAATTTTCTTTCTCTTTCTTTAAGCCCTTTCAATGGTTTTCCCCAGTTAGAGACATGCTCAGATGTCTGATCCAGTCTGTTCTTTGACGCATGGAAGGTTCTCAGACTACTCTAGTGACAAAGACAGTTTCAACAAGGTGGTAATCATGGAAGGTTTCCAGGGCATGTGGTAAAAATGGAGCACCGTTGGCAGGATCTGGGTTAGCTCTCAGTATGCAGAGCCTGGGAATTGCAGAAGAGTAAGATGAAGACAGAGGACTTCTTTCAGAAGATTCCTGATATTCTTCGACCTCCTGTGGCTAAGTCATTGGAACTAGTTTTGTTCTTGCATCAAATTAATTGGGCAAGGCTTTGCCATTACAGGTGAGAATCATAACCATAAATGCCTAGACAAGATTTAAACATCTTATTGAAGGGGCTGGACACCCTTCAGCAGATGGAGCCTGGTGGTATGAATGTGTGGGGCAGAGGCGTGTCAATAAATGTTATAACAGACATGAATCACAAGCAAACCCACAGCTTACCTAGTGTTTATGGTTATTTGTAATAATAGTTTGCTTGAATTAGTTTAAGAACATACGTAATTGCCAGGTTTAAAGAACAACAATTGTGTGTAATAGAAGCTCAGAGCCTAGAAAAATGGATAAGAAACCATCTTTGGTAAGTGATTTCTTTGATGATCTTTATGAGTGCTAAACTACCCTCCTCCCACCATGAAATAGGGAGTTCTATGTACAATACTTGCCAGATTTTATAAGGTGATTAAATCTATAATTGTGGGATCTAGAATTAGCATAAGGACTATTTTAAACGGAAACATTTGAGATTCAATAGCTACAGGCACCTTCCAGCCTTTTTCATTTATCTAAAAGTAGAAATATCCAATGAGTGAGGACTACTATAAATTCCTATTCATAGTGGCTTCTACTTTTAGGATAAAGACAGGAAAAAGCGATTATAAACCCCTCTGTATGGATTTTGTGATTTCTAAAAGGATTTTATTTGCATAAGGACATTATTTCAAAAAATTGAAATGTGCCATTTGTTTTCCTTAAGAAACTTATTTGTTGCTGGGGGTGGTGACACACGCCTTTAGTCCCAGCACTTGTGAGGTAGAGGCAGGGGGATCATCTCTGAGTTCCAGGTCAGCTTGGTCTACCTAGTGAATTCCAGGCCATTCAGAGCTTCATAGAGAGACCCTGTCTCACACAAACAAAAAGGAAGTTCCTCATTCTTCCCAGTTCCATCTCGCCTCCTCACTCCTTCTTTTCTCAGCTGTTAGGTTTATAAACCCCCACTTTCCACCTCTTCTCTGAATGACTCATTTACAAGCCTCTCATGTGCATGTGCATTGCGCACAGGACCTTTTTCTCCTACCAATCTATCTTTGGAACGTTTAGTTTCCAGGCTCCTAATTACTGATCATAAGATAGCAAAGAGAAACTTTTTTCTCCACCTGCCTCTACTTCCCTAGAGCTGAGATTTTACATATTCATAGCAGCATTGAACTTTTCCATGGATGCTGGTGATCCAAACCAGGTCCTCCCAGTTACATGGCAGGTGATTTAAGTGAGATATCTCCCCAGCTCCTTGTACTTCATTTTTCTTATATTAATAAAAACTCAACAAATTTTATGGTTCCCTGCCCTATTGTGATGAATGCAGCATGTACACAGGCATTGTACATGGGTCTTGGGGATGTGGTGTACTGGATTCCATTAGTGAATTTGGTGAAATTCTGTCAATCTGCCTTCCGGAGTTGTTCTAACAATCTTCTTTTCTCATAGTGCAGCATTGAGGAGCACTAAGGAATATGTGCTTGTATATGTGCTTGTATCATGAAGGTAAGATTCATGGTACCCATCTTCCCTTGTGTAGTGAAAGAAATAAGGTTATTCTGGTGCTCCATATGCCTTTCTTTTGGAAAAGTTCCAACATAGTTCTTTTTACATAGTAAACATAGTGTTTTTTAGCTATAAGAAATGTGTTCTTAGAAGGTATAATAGGTTTACGCTGGATAGAGCATGCATCACTCAGTTCCTTCTCTTGTGAGATGGAACAGGATGGCACATTCTCTGGGTTCCATCCATTTCCCTTTTAGAAAATCTCTAGTAGGACAGATATGGTGGCACATACCTTTAACCCTAGCACTTAGGAGACAGAGGACAGATATGGTGGCACATATCTTTAACCCTAGCACTTAGGAGACAGAGGCAGGTGACAGAGGCTCTCTGTGAGTCTGAAGTTGGCCAGATCTACATAGTGAGTTCCAGGTCAGCCAGCCTGGTAGAGTGTGAGCCTATCTAAAATAAACATCTCCAGTTACATAGGAGACATCATGTTTATAAGCACAAAGCCTATATGCTTTATATGACATAATGTGTTTGTAATGAAAGCTGTATACACAAAAGCCCCTCTCCTGTAATTGAAGAGGACAGCACATTTCTAATATTCTGTAAACCTGCCTTTGGGAAATGTTCTGACAAGTTGTGTTCACAGAGTGATTATAACATCTATGAGCAACAACAGAATGTGTGGTTGAAATGGAACGTGTTCACGTAGAATGAATGGCGCACCACTCGCTGACTTTGCCAGTGGAATGGAAGGAGAATACGTATTGGTCTCGGTTACTTTTCTGTTGCTGTGACAAAACACCACGATCAAGGCAACTTATTAAAAAAAGTGTTTTATTTGGGGCTTACAGTTGCAGAGGGCTAGAGTCTTTGACCATCATAGCTGGAAGCATGGCAGCAGGTAGGCAGGCATGGTGTTGGAGCAGTAGTGGAGAGCTTACACCTTGGTCGACAAACATGAGGCAGAGAGAGTTAACTGGAAATGATGTGGGCTCTTCAAAAATGCCAAAGCCTGTCCCCAGCCACACACTGTAGTTGGACATTTTCCTGTGTCCTGCCTGGTCCTGCAGCCACTCAGACCCAAATAAACATACAGAGGCTTATATTATTTTCAAACTGTATGGTCTAATGGCTCAGGCTTCTCGCTATCTAGTTCTTACATCTTAAATTAACCCATTTCTATAAATCTATACTTTGCCATGTGTCTTATGGCTTATTGGTACTTTTACATCTTGCTTCTCCTGGCAGTAGCTGGCAGCATCTGCTCCACTCTCCTTTCTTCTCTCACTATCTCTCTTGGATTTTCCTGCCTGGATCCATCATGCCCTGCCATAGGCCAATGCAACTTTATTTATCAACCAGTCAGAGCAAAACATATTCACAGCATACAGAAAGACATCCCACAGCACTTCCCCTTTTCTGTCTAATCAAAAAGGAAGGCTTTTACTTTAACATAGTAAAATTACATATAATAGAACAGTTATCAAGCAAGAATTACAGTGACAATATCTACTCTATTTGTATTTGGAAAAATTAAAGAAAATATTCTATCTATCCTATATTTGTGAGTCTAAAGTTTCATATCTAATTTATCTTTTATCATAACCAAGGAAAATTATAACTATCTAGTTTTCAACTACATCAAAGACCCCAGAAGGATATAATATTACCTAAGTAAACAGGAAATACATTGTAAGCAACTTCCAAAATTCTGGAAATGACAGAGACAGCTGCATGCCTGGACAGTCATTCAAAGTTCTTCTGTAAAGTTGGGGCATCCATCTTCAGCCAATAGGCCTAGAGTTTTTTAGTTGCTTCTCCCTGTGTTTTACAGAATATTTGGCAGTCTCCTCTGTGAAGCAAGAACCTGAAGAACCATTTTGCCTTGCAAAGTTCAGTGGTCACATTCTTATGGGTCTTGCATGTCCAGTTTACATAAGATATTATCAGCAATCCAGGCAAGAGCAGTTTCTTGCCTAAATGGCTATTTTTGCCAAGAGGAAGATAAACTCCATATAGAGTATCTTTGATGCCTATCCTTCTCTTTGAAGTAAATTGGTACTGTCAGGAGCAAACGTGTCTCAGTGTCCAGAAAGTCTAAGTTTTAAAACATTTTAAATGCCATATTCTGTAGGTCTTTGAAGTGTTTGAAGGTTACCTACTTAATTGAATTATATCTATATATACCTAGAAAACTTAGCTAACATGACTATAAGTTTGACTATCATTGAAGACTAATTATTAATCTGTATTTCTTAATTATACATTACAATTTAAATAAGTTATATAAACATAATACCTTAAACAAGAGTAGAAATATATGTACAGTATAACAAAATTAACCTTAAATTTGTATCAATAAACTAAATTCCATATCAATGTAAAACATTTTAAACAGGTTGTTACTTTTTATCCTATCATATCTGTATCCTTTTTCTTCTTTAGAAAGAGATTGCATTTATAATCAATCCCCTTTAAATAAAAATAAACATTTATAAACAATATTTTGGAAATTTGGGCGTAGCTTCTCATACTACTCCAGCAGTGTGTAGCCCAGAAACATTTTTTTTTTTGGTCTGTACTAGGAAAAGCTAAATCCACCATGTAGCATACTGCACGACCTGGAGATGCCTCTGTGTACCGTGGTGGGAATCCATCATACTGCAGATCAAGCCCACACACTGCAAACCCTCAATAGTATAGCTCATGGCTTGCATGAGTGACACATTTAGGAAGCTGTTTTTAGCTCCGTTTTAGACTCTTTCAAAGTTCTCTCAAGTTTTAGGTGGAAAGTTGAGCCAACACATTGGGCATCAAATGTTGTCCGAAGTTTTCCTGTGTCCCGCCCAGTCTTGCAGCCACTCCTAACTATTTAGAATCATCTTGACAGTATAACATTTAGCAAAACAACAGCAGATGCCCCCCTCTTTCTGACCAGGGAAATGGTGTCTAACTGTTTTGAGTAAGTTATTGCCAGTGTATTTACTCATATCTACTTGCATGTCCATGGTTTAGCTTTCCTTGAATTAGTCAGAAAAGTAAAGTTACAGGAAACTTTGTTGATTTTCAGTGTGATTATCTTTTTTATGGGTATCATAAGGATAACATCAAGAGTTCTAAATTCTTCACACTGCAAAATCGAAACCTTGTTGTGGAATATTCAATCACACTATGAACCCTGAGTTTACATTAATTAAATAAAATATACCATGGGTCAGGAGGTGGAGCCAGCAACTAGTTGACAGGAAGTAATCGTAGAGAGTCAAAGGGCATCTAGAAGACAAATAGAGAGATGTACAGGAAGTAGTAGGGAGGGACTTTGAGTGTGGCAGTCTTTTTTTTTTCCATTTGTTTTGGCAGAGCAGAAGAATGCTCTCTTTCTGAGACACTGGCAAAGAGGGAAGGTCAGCTAGTTGCTCCTCAACCTCTCTGAACTAGCAGGTTTTTCACCCCAACCTCTGAATCCTGAATCTTATTGGTAACTATAATGATAGAGTTAGTTAAAAACTACATTTGGTGGCAGTGGCAGGAGGCAGATCTGTCCTGCCAGACTGCTGCCTGAGAAGGCAGGCCAGTAACTGCGGAGCCTCAATCACTGGCTGAAACAGCAGTTAATCCAGGTGCAGCTGCTATGCCAACAAAAACATCAAGGTTTCTTTATGTAGCCTTGGCTGTTCTGGAACATGATCTGTTGACCAGGCTGGCCTCGAACTCATGGAGATCTGCCTGCCTCTACCTCCTGAGTGCTGGGATTAAAGGTGTGCGCCACCACTGCCCAGATACAAAGACATTTTTATAAAGCATTTCTGAGTATAAGTTGAAGTACAAATTAGATGTAACAGCAAATTATCAATTCAGAAATGTGCTAAGATCTCTTTTACATCATACATGATAATATAGAATTTAGTTTGCTATATGTTATTTGTGTATGTATAGGTTTATGAAAAAAATAATAGCACTGAAGAGTTTATATGAGGCTAATTTCTCAAAAAGTAAATAACAGAAGAAAACAAAAAACCACAAAGAAGCCCATTTTAGCAATGTTATATAAAGAATTTTTGGGGGCTGAAGAAATGGCTCAGCAATTAAGAGCAGTCACTTCCCTTGCAGAGGACCCGGGTTCAATTCCCAGAATCCCCGGGGCAAGCTCATGCACATGCACCTCCAGTTCTAGGGGACGTGATGCCCACGTCTGGTCTCCTCAGCTCTTGCACACTGGTGCTGCACATAAGCTCATGTAAGCACACCCATACACAAATAAGTTTAAAAAGTCTTTTAAGAATCATTAAACAGCCAGGCGGTGGTGGCGCACGCCTTTAATCCCAGCACTCGGGAGGCAGAGCCAGGCGGATCTCTGTGAGTTCGAGGCCAGCCTGGGCTACCAAGTGAGTTCCAGGAAAGGCACAAAGCTACACAGAGAAACCCTGTCTCGAAAAACCAAACAAACAAACAACAACAACAAAAAAGAATCATTAAACAACACTGCCAATTTATTTCATATAAATGTTTATACTCTGCAATTCGTAGATGCAGGGCCAAACTAGTGACATCCAAAAAAAAAAATCTGAATTTATTCAAAAGGAATCAGTTCATTCTTTTCTTTCTCTTCCACTTTATGGGATTCTGTGAGAGAGCAGCAGAGTGATTCAAGGAAAGAAATGGCTGATGAATGGACTATTATAAACATTGTTCTAAACTTCTAAAATCCTTCATCTCCTACCACATTAGAAATACTTATGTCTATTCAAAGTAGTCAAGTTAGGCTGGTGTGTTTATAAAGCTGCCTAGCCTTTCAATGAAAATCACCTAAAACTTCAAGGTAAGGAAGCTCTGGAAGGTGTAATGTATTATTGCCTTTGCTACAAATGCCATTTACTCCACCTGCAGCCTCTGAATGAATGGAATGAGGCTTCAGTTGTCATTTGAAAGCTGCATCTGTGTTCTACAAAAGCTGCTTTTTTTTTTTTTAAAAACAGTGGTATAAACTGTGATAAAGTTTTTTAGATTTGCCTTTGATGATAACAAGAGTGATGATAATAATACATGGCCTGTGTTGCTCCTAATGTTGTAAAATAAGCTACGATAATGATTTGGTAATATGCATGTACATAAGGACACAAAGACTTGTATATTGCTGCTTTTTGTCTGTTTGTTTTTGATTTTTTAGTTTTTTGAGACAGGGTTTCTCTGTGTAACTCTGGCTATCCTGGAACTTGATTCACAGACCAGACTGATCTCGAACTCAGAGATCCACCTGCCTCTGCCTCCCAAGTGCTAGGATTAAAGACTTGCACCACCACTGCCCGACTATTGCTGTTTTTGTTTTTAAGTAGTTCTCATAGGAAAAATATTCTTTTTCAGTTTCATGGCAGGATGTCAGAGAAGGGATGATTTAATTAGTTATTTAGAAATTCAGTTTTATCTTTGCGTGACAGAGAAATATAGATTAGTTAGAATAGATATGCATTACCACCAAGAATTATACTGATATTATCATAGAGACAGGAGTTCACTGTTGTAATTACTTATCAGAAATACTTTATTTTGTGCTTAGGGTTTAACTTATAGTATAATTTTAAAGTCATGTGTTTTTATACAAGTTATAAAATTATTCTTCCTCATACTGAAGAGCACATAAATTATTTGTTGCTAAATGGCAATAAAGGCCCTGGAAATATGTTTACCTTTTTAAACAAAAGTGGGATGAGACCCACGGACAACATTCAGCTGTAGCAGCAGAGTGAGAAGTTTTCCCAACTTGCTGTTTTCTTATGAAATTATTGATTAATAGGATTTTCTAATATACGGCCTATCTTCATTAAATCTATTTTTCTAGAAAGAAGGGCAACATCCAACTGAAGGCTGGACATTGAACCATCGACATATACTTTCTCCAAACAAGGATAGAAAAACGATTAAAAGAAAAAACTGATCCCTCCTTCATCATATAAAACTTCATCATGACCTTCTAGTGGTATTTTATACTCAGAGATTTCTCTAGCACTTTGATTTCAGGAAACAAGTCAGTGATCACCCTTGCTCATTGCTAGATAGTGTTCCATTACAATTTGAATCAAGTGTCTTTCCAAAACAATGCAAGAGAGAATGATCAGGCACAGGCCATGTTAAATAGAAAAGTCTAAAATAGGACTCCGAAGTCCTTTCTAACTCACATCATGAAGATTTAACTCTGGAAGGAGACAGACATGATGAAGTAATGACTACAAGACCATGGCTTCTGGCTTTGCTTTCCAACGCTTGCTCACTCTTTCTGTATTTCTTAATTAGGACACAGAGTCATGGATTTCATTACGGCATTTCCCACTGATCCTCATTCATCCTTTCTATCCCTCATCCTTGGCCCCCACCTGAACCCTTCCTACCCCGTAGTTTCCTCTCCACTTTCATGTCACATGTGTTCTATTAGCTTCTTTTTCATCCCTACCCACTTCCTCAGAGCCTGATTCCCCTCCTCTCCATTGCCTTTCTAGTTTCATGGTATATACCCCCCACACATATGCATACATATAAAAATTAAAATCTAAGATCTTTATTTGAGAGAGAACATATGGTATTTATCTTTCTGAGTCTGGGCTACCTTACTCAATATAATAATTTCCACATTCATTCATTTTCCTACAAATTTTATAATTTCAGCTTTATGTTTGGCTGAATAAAATTCCATTGTGTATGTGGGGGAGATGGAATCTCAAGGTTGCATTCTACAAATGCCTAAGAATATTGAAGATTTTAAAAGTACTTGTGTTTCTTCTTTTGAGAACTGCCTGTTCCATTATTTTGCCTATTTATTGAATGGCAGTTTTGTTTTTCTAGAGTTAATTTTTATG
This sequence comes from Peromyscus eremicus, assembly GCF_949786415.1. Lineage (NCBI taxonomy): Eukaryota > Metazoa > Chordata > Mammalia > Rodentia > Cricetidae > Peromyscus > Peromyscus eremicus. The sequence continues at coordinate 31,978,695 of NC_081416.1, read as the reverse complement.
GCTTAAAAATCTATATCTAGGTTTGTTGAGGCCGCCCCCTACCCGACCCCACTCCGGGTTTCCTCAGTTCAGCTGGGTCCAGCCAGGTTCTCTCGGGAGAATGTACAAAGAGGAGCATCAGTTCGAGAAGCGCTGCTCTGAGAGTGAGACAATCCGTAAAAATAACCAGACCGGGTCCCGGTGATGGTGGATAAAGCTTGGATAGGAGATTTGGATAAAAATATCCGGTGCCTTCTGATCTTACAGTTGGCCAATTCTACTTCTTGATCCGGAAGTGAATCATCTCCGTGCTGAGGATGCCTTGTTTTTCTTTGTCAGTTACGTGATTCCACCCACCAATGACACAATGGCCAGCTATACCAGGAACACCATGAAGAAGACTTCTTTCTATACACTGCCTACAGTGAGGAAAGCGTCTATGGTGTGTGAAGCTGCTGTTCCTGAGGTGGGGGTTCCATTCTACAAAGAGGTGGCGCTAGCTTCTTCCTGGACATCCACTTCCTCCTTCTGGCGAAAACACCATCTCCTTCTTCAGGACCTGCACTTCATGTTGAGGCTGTTTCTCCAGTCCCTCTCAGCAAGAGGGGTAATGGTGGACACAGTCTCAGTACACCTCCTTTCTAACCCCTTGTCTGCCCTCCATGCCCACTCGGCTTTAGACTTCTTGATTGTCAATCTCTGTCACATCCGTTGATTGTTTTGGTTTCTGTTCCCTTTCTAACTGCCCAGCAGGCTCAGGCTCAGAACCCCAACAATCCCTTCTTTTCACTACCTTCTTTTTGAGGGGTAGATGGAAGGGATTGACATTGTGTGTGTGTGTGTGTGTGTGTGTGTGTGTGTGTGTGTGTGTGTAGGGGGAGGTAGGAGGCACACCAATAGTGAAGAAACCACTGAGCTAAAAAAAAAACTATATCTAGATATTAATTCCTTGTCTGAAGTAATAACTAGAATTTTTCTCCTCCCTCCTTCCCTCCCTCCCTCCCTCCCTCCCCCTCCCTCCTCCTTCTCCTCCTCCTCCTCCTCCTCCTCCTCCTCCTCCTCCTCCTCCTTCTTCTCTCTCTCTGTCTCTGTCTCTGTCTCTGTCTCTGTCTCTCTCTCTCTCTCTCTCTCTCTCTCTCTCTCTCTCTCTCTCTCTTTCTTTCTTTCTTTCTTTCTTTCTGAGGCAGGGTCTTCTCACTACATAGCCCTGGCTGGCCAGGAAGCTCATTATGTAGACCAGGCTGCCCTTGAACTAACAGAGATCTGCCTGCTCTGGTTTCTGAGTGCTGGGGTTAAAGTTCCACATCAGTCTTAGAGGCTTTTTTCACTTGCTCTGCAAAAGCCTTCTAATGTACTCTCAGTGTCAATCCTTGGGTTTATTTCTTCTGTTATTGGAGTCCTTCTCAGAAAGGTTTTCTTAAAAAAAAAAAAAAAAAAAAAAAAAGGCTAGAGAGACGGCTCAGAAGTTAAGAGCACTGGCTACTCTTCCAGAGGTCCTGAGTTCAATTCCCAGCTCACAACCATCTATAATGAGATCTGGTGCCCTCTTCTGGCATGCAGGCATACATGCAGGCAGAACATTGTATACATAATAAAAAAACAAATCTTTTTTAAAAAAGGAAAATAGAAAAAAAAAGAGAAAGATTTCCTTTTAAAACGAACAAACAAAAAAACCCTATTCCTACATCTTAGAGTGTTTTAATTCTAGCAGTCTCCGTGTTTTAGGTTGGTTTTTAGATTTATTATTTTTATTTTATGTGCATGGGTGTTTTGCCTGCATGTACATCTGTGCCCCCACCACATGAATGCATGTGGAGACCAGAAGAGGACATCAGATCCAAGGGACTGTAAGTGGCTGTTTAGCTGCCATGTGGGTCCTGGGAATATAATCTGGGTCATCTGGAAGAACAGCCTGTGCTCTTAAACAGAGTCATTTCTCCAGCCCCGGGCTCTGGTGGTTTTTGTTTGTTTGTTTGTTTTTGTTTTTTTGAGATAGACTCTCATTACATAGCAAGGAGATCCTAACTTCTTTCTCTTTGCAGAGTTGCTGTGAAGGTTAAAGAAACAAAACAAAAACAAAAAAACCCAAAACAAACCCCTGAAGCCTGGCACTGAGATGCTCACAAAGAAGGTTCCAAAGTGACAGTTTGCCTGTTTGCTCTAGTCCCCCAAAGCCTAGTTCCCAGTGAGTTCTCACTTTTGGGGAGACCCCTCTGGTTTCCCACCTCTCATAGCTAATCCTTACAAGGTCTGCAGCCCCAGTTTGCCTTATTGACAAGAGTGTCACAGTAGCATCAAAACCAACAGATCACATTACTGAGATGAAGGGAGCCAGGCACCTTGGTCACGTGGTCACAGCCTTACTGAAGCTCTTAGTGCTCTCTCCACCCACCGCAGAGTCCCAAGAGAGTCTTTCCCTTTAAAAGAAACTGTCCCAACATGGTATGTACTCATTCATTAGTGGGTATTAGCTGTAGAATAAAGGATAACCACACTACAATCCACAGACCCAGAGAGGCTAGGTAATAAGGAGGGCCCAAGGGGAGTGTATGGATCTCCTTGGGAACAGGAAATAGAAGAGAGATCTCCTGAGTGGACTGGGGGCAGGTGGGGATGGGAACTTGAGGGGTCAGGTTGGGGAATGGATGGAGGGGAAGAGCACTGAAAGAGATGACTGGAAAGGGAGGCATTTTGGGATCAGGTAGAAACCTGATGCAAGGGAAACTTCCATGAATCTACAAGGATGACCCCAGCTAAGCATCCTAGCAGTAGTGGATATGTAGCCTGAACTGGTCATCTCCTGTGACCAGATTGGTGGCTACCCCAATAGTCATCTGAGAGGCTTTGTCCAGTAACTGATGGAAACAGATGCAGAGACCCACAGCCAAACATTAGGCTGAGCTCGGGGAACCCTGTGGAAGAGAGAGATGTAAGAGACAGAGGGGTCAAGGACATCACAAGAAAACCCATAGCAACAACTAACTTGGCTCATAGGCATTTACAGAGTCTGAACCAACAATCAGGGAGCCTGCATGGGACCAGCCATCTATACATATATGACAGTTGTGTAGCTTGGTCTACTTGTGGGACTCCTAACAATGGGAGCACAGGGGCTGTCCCTAACACTTTGGCTGGCTCTTGAGAACCTATTCCTCATACTGGATTGCCTTGCCCAGCCTTAATACAAGAGGATGTGATTAGTCTTACTGCAACTTGATATATCATGCTTTGTTGATAACCTGTGGGAGGCCTTCTCCTTTCTGAACAGAAACAGAGAAGTGGATTGGAGGCGGGGGGAGGTGGGAAGAGGGAATGACAGGAGAGGAAGAAGGGGAAACTGGTTGGATTGTAAAATAAATAAAAAAAATATAAGTTAAAGAAAAAGAAAAAAGAAAAGGAGCTGTCCCATTTAGGTCTCTATTCTCTCTGCTGAGTGGTTTCTGCTGTGTGCAGAGGAACGTGTGGTAGTACTTCAGTTGTTCTCTGCAATGTATCCACACACGTTGTCATGAATCCTGCCTGTTGGGCAATAAGGGATTTGTCTTCCGTGTTTTCCTGTGGAGCAGGACCATGCTTCTGTTGTCTGCAGTAGCAGAGACCAACAGCTCCTTACCCTTGGGCCTTTCCACCAGCATAATTCCCAGCACTTGAGGATAAGACCTGCCCTCCAGCAGGGTATCCTGCAGGTCTGTGCAGTTCTCAGGCAGCTTTCGGTGTTGACTGCTGTCCCCGCAGCTCTGGTTGTGGATTAGTGACTGCTCTGCTGACTTAAATCTGTCTCTGATCCACTCTGGCTTGCTATCAAAACTCCATCAGGAAAATGTCCTGCCTGGAACCTGAACTTTTAAGAGTTCTCATCATCCCCTGAACTTAGAAAAATGTTCTATTGAACCTAAACTGTGTGAACAATGTGACTCATGGTAAAGTCCTTGTGTCCTTCCAGGAGTCTGGGATTTTGGTACATGCTATGCAGAAGGTGCATGCTAAGCAGAAGGTGCATGCTATGCAGAAGGTGCATGCTAAGCAGAAGGTGCATGCTATGCAGAAGGTGCATGCTATGCAGAAGGTGCATGCTAAGTAGAAGGTGCATGCTATGTAGAAGGTGCTTGTGATGCTGCGATGCTTAATTTTTATTGTCAACTTGACGATTTCATGGCGCACTCTGGGTATGCCTTTGAGGGAGTTTCCAGGGAGGTATAGCAGAAGGAAGACCTACACTGAGTGTAGGTGGCACCATCTCACTGGCTGGGGTCCCACAGTGCGTAAAAAGGGAGAAAGAAAGAATCCACTGGGAGAGAACCAGCGTTCATCTCTTTCTGCTTCCGGACTGGATATAATGTGAACAGCTATCCCTCACTACTATGCCCTTCCACGGTGAGGTATTTTATCCCTTCCTAAACTGCAAGCCAAGATAAACACCTCTTTCTTAAGTTGTTTTATCAATTATTTTTGTCACAACAGCAAAGATAGTGCCTCTGTATGTCTGTATCTAATAAATACTGTAGACATTAAGACTAATGAATTTCCCTGGGGTAATTTTTCCCCATGTATCATCACAGGTTCTTGCTGGAGAAGTTGGGTGACCTTTCTAACTATACAGGGAAGGACCCTCAGAAGTGTGTGCCTGGTTTCCTCGGACTTTATCCTACGCATTATTTCCCATTGCTGATTTTGTTTTGTATTCTTTCTCAAATCATGGCCACAAATATTATTTATGTTGAATCATGTAAGTACTTCCGTGGATCACACGGAACAAAAGTGATATACGCCGGGCGGTGGCGGCGCACGCCTTTAATCCCAGCACTCGGGAGGCAGAGCCAGGCGGATCTCTGTGAGTTCAAGGCCAGCCTGGACTACCAAGTGAGTTTCAGGAAAGGTGCAAAGCTACACAGAGAAACCCTGTCTCGAAAAACCAAAAAAAAAAAGTGATATACTGTGAGCCATTTCAGGGTGTTGCAAGAATTAAGTGAGACGTTGCCCCTAAATTCAACAGCAAAGAAAGACATACCTTAGGTACCTAATAAATGCTCTTGGTGTAGTTTGGTTTATTGCAGTTCACAGTATGGCCAGAAGATGGCAGGGATGACCCATAGTATCCTTTGGAACACACGAAACTTGGTTCTCCCAAGTGCTGCTTTTTTGTCTCCTGCTCCTCCTCCTCCTCCTCCTCCTCCTCCTCCTCCTCCTCCTCCTCCTCCCCCTCCTCCTCTTCCTCCTCCTCTATCATCTTTTATAGAAGAAAAAGTTTACTGGGCTTACAGTTTTAGAGAATGAGTCCATGACCACCCTGGTGGGGAGCATGAGGGCAGGCAGACAGGCTTGACGCTGGAGCAAAGGCTGAGCTTTTTTTTTCCTCCTGGGAATTTCTTGGACTCTCATTTACTGGTGCGCTCATCTTCACTCTCCTTCCAAGGTTGAGGGTACAGTCCATCACGGCAGGGAAGTCACAGCAGCAGGAGGCCGAGCCAACTGGTCACGTTACATCAAAGCGGCAGTGCTTCAGCTCTGCCTTAGTGGCTGTGGATGGCTACTGGTGCCTCAGCTTACTGACGGCAGGGTGACAGAGATTGTGTCTTCATGTTGTGTAACTCCTCGGCTTTAAAACAGCGTCACAAATCTGGACAGCCTGATGAAGGTCAGAGAATCTGAACACTCAGTTGTTTGTCCATTGCATACCAGTTCAATGAAACTGGTGAGCTTCTGGAAGGATGTGATGTGCGTAAACGAAATGCTTTCTTTCAAATGATTCTTTTTGTTTGTTTGTTTGGTTTTTTTGAGACAGGGTTTCTCTGTGTAGTTTTAGTGCCTGTCCTGGATCTCACTCTGTAGACCAGGCTGGCTTTGAACTCACAGAGATCCGCCTGGCTCTGCCTCCCGAGTGCTGAGATTAAAGGTGTGCGCCACCACCGCCTGGCTCAAGTATTCTTAAGGCAAGCACACTCAACCCTCACTGCGGCTCCCAGAGCCAATATAGAGCTGCCTGTGAGGACAAAAACTCTTCCTTTCTACTGTTCTATGAATCCTTTAACAGAGGAATCAACATGGGCAAGTGTCTCTCCATCAGTTCCACTTAGGTACTTCCATATGTCTGCCCCCTTCCATCCAAGGGAGCGATCTCCTTTTGTGACTGACAAGGGCTTACTTTTCTTGTGAGTTGGGGGAATGATCAGCCCTCTTGAAACAGCTCTAGTTGATGAACGCTTTCCTTAAGCTCATTTTACAGACAGACAATGGAAACTAACGTAAAAAGCTCTTGTCTATGTCACAATTTCTCAGGTCATAATAGATTCAACTTAGAACCCTGGATAGGGCTGAAGAGATGACACAGCTTGTAGATGTTTTCCTCACAAGCGTGAGAAGCTAAGATGCCCAGGTCCCACTCCTTATTGCCATGCAGAAAAAGACAGGTTTGGTGGCATGGGACTGGAAACTGGGTGATGCTTAGATGGGAGATGGAAAGGCAGATCCCCAGAAGCTCCTAGGCCAGCTAGCCTGGCCTTTATGGTGGCATTTCCAGGCCAATGAGAGATCCTGTCTCAAATGCGTGTTTCTGGTCCTTTCCTTCCTGTTGTGCTGGCTAAACCCCTTCAACCTACTCTGCACAGCAGTGACCTTTGTCTTTCACAGGCGCCACCCTCCGCCTGATGACCTCTGCCAGGTCTTATTCTGTAATCCTCCAGACGAGACAGGAGGGGCGAGAATGAGCCTGTGTGAGGACTGACCCTGGATATGGAGACATACAAATGTAAATGAGTTGAATGTGTGTTGCTACTTGCCAGAAATCTCTCAATCTCTCTCTCTCTCTCTCTCTCTCTCTCTCTCTCTCTCTCTCTCTCTCTCCCTCCCTCCCTCTTAAATGAGAAGCAGGGGCCGGACAAGAGGAATCACTGTCTGAGAGGGCTCAAAGATCCGCATAGGATCTCATTGCTGTGGCAACGGGGCAGTTCTTTACGGTCCTCCATTCAAAGCTTCCCTGCACTAGTCACTCTGTGTTCAGATCTATGTCACAGGCAGGCATGGTCTCCCTCTTGTGGGCACATGTGATCCCTTCCAGTTCATAAGTGTAGGGACATAGGAACCCATGACGTACCTCGGAAGGTGTGGCTGTGTTATTCATCTTTGCTGAAGAGGTGTGCAGCATCTTTGGCTTTTCAGTAATCACTAGCAAAAACAAAAACAAAAACAAAAACAAAAACAAAAAAACAACACCAAAAACAAGCAAGGAAAAACAGTATAGATGGAAGCTTAGGAGAATGCAAGATGGAGAGTACGTGAAGATCAAACAGCTATAAAGGACACCAGAGACAAAAAGAGCATCTCTCTCTGCTGTCTCTCACAGCTGAGCCACAGGTATTCCCCACCGAACATCAACATAAATTGAAATCATTCTGAGATCACATCTGCACAAACCACAAGGGACACTCTATGTATCACACAACTGGAAAATGTGCCCCTGTCCTGTCAGGCATAAAAGTCTCACGATTTTACAAAGCACAGTGGCTTCCTTGTTCACTCTGCTTTTGTCCTAGATAGAATTGAGATACTCAACCACAGAGTGCACAGCTTTTTACCAGTGCTTGTAAGGAATAGGCATCTGCTCTTAAACTTACCCCTAAAGCACCTAGAACAAAGCCAAATCCCAAAAAAATCTTTTGGCAATCTGTAGCCGAGGAAGCCCATGGTAAATCATTATGCACAATATCCTTTGTTGGGAGCCATGCAGCCTAGTCTCAGATCAGCATATGACTGCCTGTCCAACGGGCTTCCTCAGGGCAAGACACCTGTAGAAATGGACTCTCACTTGGCAAGGACCACTAGTCCATGGGACAGCCTAGGAATTTGCAAAATTCCTGCAGCTTGCAGGCTCTTTTCTCTCTCATTATATTGGTGATTCTTTGGGCAGTTTTTAGTTTTACTTTGTCAGTCACACATGCAACAGTTCTAATTTCCCTGGAAATTCTGCTTTCTCCTAAGATTCAACAGGGGGCTAATGCTTCTCAAATCTCTTACCTGGAATTACTATCTACAACTTCTAATCCTGGGAACTTTTCTGATTCAATAGAGACAGTTAGGTACATATGAGAAAATGACACTTGGAACATTTGCTGTGGGATGTATGGCAAATGTGTTGCTAATTAATCAATAAAACACTGATTGGCCGTTGGCTAGGCAGGAAGTATAGGCGGGGCAAGGAGGAGAATAAAGCTGGGAAGTGGAAGGCTGAGTCAGAGAGATACTGCCAGCCGCCACAATGAGAAACAGCTTGTGAAGATGCCGGTAAGCCACGAGCCATGTGGCAAGGCATAGATTAATGTAAATGGATTAATTTAAGATGTAAGAACAGTTAGCAAGAAGCCTGCCACGGCCATACAGTTTGTAAGCAATATAAGTCTCTGTGTTTACTTGGTCGGGTCTGAGAGGCTGTGGGACTGGCAGGTGAAAGAGATATATCCTGACTGTGGGCCAGGCAGGAAAACTTAAGCTACAAATGGCGTCCAACGTGGTGGCAAGAGTTTCCACCTAAAAACTGAGAAAAAAGATTCTAAAACGGAGCTAAAAACAGCTTCCTAATTGTCTCTCTCAAATAAGCGGCAGCTGCTGGTTTGAGCTACTGGCGGGTTCCTGACGTGCGTGCTCAACCTGCAGTATGGCGGGAATCAGGCCTCTGCAAGTGGCACATTAAGCTGCATGGTGGATTTAGACATTGCTAGTATAAAACAAAAAAAGAAGTTTCTGGACTACATGCTGCTTGGATAAAAGCATAGACCCATGATAGCTCCCAGAGCTGGTGGTAAACGTAGTCATGTTGGGAAGCTGAGGTGGGCGGAGCCAGCAGCCACAGCTGCTGCAGTTTAAGGCAAGAGATTCACAATAAGACAGATTCAGATGTAATAGTTTACAATGTGTGTAAAAGATACGTAGGCTTGAAAGAGACAAAAAAGGTGATATATAGAGTTATAGAAACAAATACATAGTTTTAAAAAATAAAGTCATTAAAGAGATAGTAAAGGTAGTATAAAAATTAAGCCACATGAAGATGAATATTACACAGAGAATCTGGATTGTGTTGTCTTTGGGATTTTTAACTGCAGAAAAACATTTGATTGTAAAAGCTGTTGAGTTAAATTAATATGTATATTTTAAAGATACCTTGACTTCAAAATTTGGATATAAGGATATGTTGCTTTGGAAAGGAGACTCTGCTTTTGTTCCCACAGAAAGCCAAAGGCTATGGAATTGTTCCAGATTAAGATACATCAGGTTTGACCAGCCAAGACCCCCTGAAAGATCTCCGATGACACCATGGCCCAGATGATCCAACATCCAGAATGGTTTGAAGGCATCTGGCTCAGACGATACAGCCTCATGGACTATTCCATAATTCTAAAATTTTCTTTGTTTCCCCATAAGATACAGCGCCCCCTTCCAGCAGGAAGTAGTAAGAGAAGCTACGCCCAAATTCCCAAATGATATGTAATTTTACTTTGTTAAGGTTAAAACATTCCTTTTTGAAAAAAAAAAAAAAAGAAAAAGGGAAGTGCTGTGGGATGTATGGCAAATGTGTTGCTAATTAATCAATAAAACACTGATTGGCCGTTGGCTAGGCAGGAAGTATAGGCGGGGCAAGGAGGAGAATAAAGCTGGGAAGTGGAAGGCTGAGTCAGAGAGACACTGCCAGCCGCCACAATGAGAAACAGCTTGTGAAGATGCCGGTAAGCCACGAGCCATGTGGCAAGGCATAGATTAATGTAAATGGATTAATTTAAGATGTAAGAACAGTTAGCAAGAAGCCTGCCACGGCCATACAGTTTGTAAGCAATATAAGTCTCTGTGTTTACTTGGTCGGGTTTGAGAGGCTTTGGGACTGGCAGGTGACAGAGATTTGTCCTGACTGTGGGCCAGGCAGGAAAACTTAAGCTACAAACATTAACCGTGTCTCACAGTTCTGGAAAGGAAAGCAGAGCATGAATACACAGACTAGGAAAAAAAACCTCTGGGATACACATGGTGCTAACTGTTGAGAGTAAGTTCCCTGGACACCAACCATAGAATCAATGATAGGATCTGGTATATTGCAAGAGGAAAAAGTGCAATGCAAAATGTGGGATGGATAGACCCATCTTTACCGTACATAGGAGCTTATATTGGCGGAAGAAACATGGGTGGGAAAAGAGTGCTTTGTCAAAGTCTGTCTTTTACAGAGAGAGTAAGACATGGAACCCTCTAGTAGAAAAGGGAACTGTATAAGAATATACCTTACAGACACGAAAAAATTGCCTAAGTTTGAATATTGTCCTTAAAGCACTGTGCCCATGTCTATTAAATTTTAACTTTGTAACCACAGTAGCTGCCAGCTGATGTAAGTGCTGCGAGAGCAGGATGAGTCTGGCTCGATATTTAGTTAAGCCTGAAAAATGCTGAACTCTACGTGTAGAGTAAGGTTATGCAGGGATGGGAAGGTGTATTTGGGGAAGCATAAAGGGGATCAATAGGGGTTTTCATAATGACCATGATGTTTTTCTTAAATTGTGTTGTATTTCTTAAAGTCAAAAATAGAAGCCAATAATAAAGCTGTTCATGTAACCTTGGTAAAAAAAAAAAACAACTCTGTTTAAGTATAAATAAAGATGGATTGAGCTATTAGGGGCCACTTGAGTGCAATCCACTTGATGGTCAGAGGTTTTCCTTGCACTGACGCCCCTTCTCCACCTCAGGACCTGAACCCAAGTCAGGGCTGGACCCTGGCAATCCTTGCTATCTTAAGTAGGGTAAAGAACTAAAAACCAGGCTGGGCGGTGGTGGCGCACGCCTTTAATCCCAGCACTTGGGAGGCAGAGGCAGGCAGATCTCTGTGAGTTCGAGGCCAGCCTGGTCTACATAGCGAGATCCAGGAAAGGCGCAAAGCTACACAGAGAAACCCTGTCTCGAAAAAACAACAACAACAACAAAAAAAAAACAAAAAACAAAAAACAAAAAAAACCTAAAAACCAAAATTAAATTGCTTATTAAACTTTGAGTATATGTGTGTTCCTAATTATTTTTGCTTGGAAGAGACAACCCTGTAGAAAAGAGAATGAAGCTCGAAATCTTTTTTTTTTCTCCTTAGATGCAAAACCAGAACTTCAGCCGGAATATACGGTTGGTCTAAACTCTCAGGCATCAGTTAAAACCAAGCCGTCCGATCCCAAATCTCAAGCAAGGCCTTTCCGATGGTTCCCTCAGGTCCCCTGCTTCTGAGGTGAGAACACCACTGAGCAGTAATCCTGGAGAAGGTGAAGACCCCATTTTCATAGGCTGTCACTGTAAATGTGCCGTATGCTGTGAGTAGGGACCCAACAAAGGCACAGACTACCCCATAGCCAAGGTGGCACTGTCCTCTTACGCAGAAGAGGAGACTGAGTATATAAGGCAGGAGAACTTGGCCAGGAAGTTTCAGGGCTGGGAATCCACCTTAGCAAGGAGATGATGAGCAGGTAGTTTTCACGGAGGGTAGAGAGACCATTATCTTGTTAGCCTGTTGGGGTGAGGTGGATTTCTGGTGGGGTCACCAGAGTGGAAGCAGCGTCAGAAAGGCCCAGAGATCCAGAACAAATGCACACCTTGTCTGTGTGTAAGCAGGTGACAATGTACATGGACAAGGAACTCTTGTGGCACAACAGCCCTATGAAAGACTGGAGGGGAAGCTGTTCACATGAACAGCACTTAGCTCTGTGGTTAGCTGGCAGCTTGACAGCCCATCCAGCAGTCCTTCCCCTTCACAACCTATTTCCGGGAATGGTAGGGTCAGGGTCTGAAAGGCAGTTTTCTGACCTCGGAACTAAGTACACAAAAGCAAAAAAACAGACACTGTGATCAAAGACAGCACCTTCAGTGTGACCTTGTTCCACTATTGATCTTCTACCATTCTGCCTTCTGCCATTGAACCAGCGTGGCGTGGCGTGGGTGGGGGGCTCTGGCTTCAAATAACAAGGGACGTAAGAATACTGAAGAGACACAAGTCAAGATGCTTCCAGTCTTTTCGATTCCCTGAAGCAATAGGCATATGCTTTAACCGTGTGGCTGAATACCACCCTGAACAGTTTTACACTCACGGGGATACATCTGCAGGAATTAAGGAAACTAGGTCCTTTGTAAGCCCAATTCTGGTTGGAAGGGACCTGGAAGGGCATATTTATTTATAAATATTTATAAATACCATATTTATTCTGGTGTTTGGTGGCCTCCACCACACCACCTGCAGTCTCTGTGTGAAACTCTCACAGTGGGTTCCCTCAATACTCCTGGTTAATACGGCTTTTTCACGGTAGCTGCTGTATTTAGATCTGGAATGCCTCCAAAGGTCCTTGTGTTAAAGACTGAGTATCCAGCCTGGGGCATTATCGGCAGGTACTGAAACCATTAAGATACGGAGACTGGTAAGCAGTTTTAGGTAACTGAATAATACTTCTAACTAGATTGTGGGAACTGGTCTTTTCCCTCATCTTCTCATTTCCGGCTGTAAGATAGATAAACTGTCTTCTGCTTTTAGTTCCCACCACGTGACACTGCCTCATCACAGGCACACAAGCACGAGGAAAAACTGACCATAAAGTCAAAGTGAATTTTTTCCTCTTTGTAAGTCAATCATTTCGTGTATTTTATTAGAGTAGAGAAAAATGGGCTGACACAGAAAAACAGCTATTTAGAAATGTAGTCCAGGGGCCAGTGGGATGGATGGCTCAGTGGGTAAAGGTACTTGCAGCCAAACCTGACGACCTGAGTTTGAGTCCCACAGCCCATGTGGGGGAAGAAGAGACTCCTACAAACTGCCTTGTGTCCTCTGACTTCTATATGTGTATCATGGCATGCACATGTGCCCCCCCCCCCACATGCACACAAGCATACACAAATAAATAAATAAATAAATAAATAAAAGTAAAAGAGAAATGTAGTTCAGAACTTACTGAATTATACTTCTTAAATGTATTGTGCCATTTCTACTATTCTGTCCCAACCAACCAACCAACAAAGCAAGACTATTTACTCACAAGATATTCATTGTCTTCTCCCTCTAATACCACAGAATAATTATTGCATGATTCCAGCTACGTGCTCCATCTAAAATATTTAACTTCTTAGAGACAGAAAGTAGAATCGCAGTTATCAGTGGTGCTAAAGAGGGGAGTGTTGGGTCGTTATTGTTTAATGTATAGAGTTTCAGTTTGGGATGTTGAAATATTGTTGGAGATGGGTTCTGGCAACCTCATAAACAGCATAAATGTTCTTACTGTCTCACACATTTAATAATGGTCAAAATGATATGTTGTATACATTTTACCACAATAAAAATGACTATAATATAATGGATTATAATCAATACAAACAAACACAGCCTAAGGTAAGGGAGTCGGGCAGAACTATTTTATATAAGATTGCAGTAAATTTCTCCTAGACGAGAATCTTTGAATAGAAGAGAAAGAGCCAGAGAGAAGAGCACTAAAGAGGGAGGATATACCAGTTAGAAGACAGTAGTGTGGCGTCTAGAAGTGTTCTTCATTTATTGACAGCAACAAAAATGTCCAATGTCCTTTATACTGTATGCATGTGCATGTGTATATAGTGGGCTTGCACACAGAGTATGCATGTGCATGTGTATATAGTAGGCATGCACACAGTGTATGCATGTGCATGTCTATACAACGGGTGTCCACAGAGCATGTGTATGCTTGGGTATGTGTGTATTTCTGTATTGGAAGCAAAGAAATTGGCAGGACTAACCACTTGAACCTACTTATTATGGTAACTCAGTCATGAGAATTAGCAAAATGGATGTCAATGGAAGGGGCGATGGTGCTGCATTAAGGCAGACAGCCATGCTGCGCTCATTGGAGGCCTCTGGGAAATCCTCCTAAGGAGCATACAATACAGTCCTAAAGAGAGTTGCTTATTAATCTGGGGTTGAAGGTCAGCTGGGATTATCCCTTTTTATTAGGGTTGGCTCCTCCCTCACTTTGAGGCATCTGTCAGATTTCCAGGTTGAGTGGTGGCTTCCCTGCCACTGAACCCTTGCTGTGCCAAAGCCCTGCAAGTCATTTCTGGTGAGTGGGTTTGGGTGCCTATATCTACAGTCCAGGGATTTGGTTCATCTCCGGAGGCCTGAGGTAAGAGGCAGGTCAGGCAGAAATCATGTTGGTGGCAGCACTTTCTCTGCTTGCTGGGATGTGAGTTTTCTCAATTATGTTGGCAAAGAAGATGTTACAAAGGGAGTGCCCTGGGATCTAAGACCTATAGGACAGAGATGTTGTTTCCTAGTGAGGAAGAGCTGGGAGAAAGTCTTGAAGGACAGATGTGGTGTTGAGAGAGGGATTCTAGGCAAGTTTGTCTAATTGTCAGCAGTTTTGGCATACAGAATCTAGGAAGTAGAGAGGAAATCTACTGGAGAGAAATTTACAGAGAAAATGCTTTCCCCAGTAACCCTGTCTTGCTGTATGGAAATGAACTGCTAAGAAGTGCACTCAAGCTCATTCTGGGCTGGGCTAGCAGACTTACTACACGATTGGGGTCTGGCCCTGTCTCTTGTTATCACTAGTTTATTGTTGGAATCTGGGGAAAGGGTAGCTAACTGTTCTTGGAGAGAGTTGGGGGGGTCTGTCGGAGTCCAGCTCTGACCTGTGGAAGGGTTCTTGGGGGAAGGAGAGAGGAATGAGGAAATATTAGATGGAAATATAGGAGACAATAAGAAAGACAGAGACACAGGATAAGTTCAGGAGGGCCCTGGGTCAATACCCAGCCGCCTCGAGGCTTATTCCAAAGGGCTTTTTATACAATGTCAAGGGGCAAGGCAAAAGATCTCCCCCTTCCAAGATCAAAGCACACTGTACAGCCAAGTGTAGACCCTTTAATACACCTGGTAACCACACCCATGGCCAAATCATCCCATTATGCAGCCCTGCTGGGTAAAGAAAGCTCAGATTCTTTGACCCTGAGTAAGGTCTCACTAGAGAGCCTCTGTGGGCCCCCACAGAGAGTCATCCATTCCAGTGTAAAAATAGGATTTGGGCTGCAGGTGGTTTCCAAGGGTAGATAGGCACTCACAACCTGCCTATAGTAATACCAGAGACCTGGGCCCTAGTGACTTCCCTCAGCAGCATCTTCCCTGCATGTTATGCTGTTACGCCTATTTTTGTTAAAATACCAACTGTATAGTATCATAAGGAGTGTTTGCTTTTTAAAATACCCAGTATGGACACTAGGAGTGAGTAATCCATCTGTAAAATATCTGTCTCCAAGTTATAAGACAGAGGTCAGGTTGGTATATACATGCTGATTAACTGAAAAGGATGAGATAATCTTTCATGTTTTTCCTCACACCAAGGTGAGGACCATGTTCCTGTTTCCATCTTTCTTTCTCCTGGGTGTGGTAACAGCATCTTATGCAGAGTCTGTAACTGAAGGTGTTCAAAGCTCCTGCCCTGTGATTGCCTGTAGTTCTCCATGCCTGAATGGCTTCCCAGGCAAAGATGGACGGGATGGTGCCAAGGGAGAGAAGGGAGAACCAGGTGTGCATTGAACTGTTTTCTTTGCTCTTAAAAATAGTTTTAATTATGCATGGTGTGTGTGTGTGTGTGTGTGTGTGTGTGTGTGTGTGTGTGTGTCCATGTTTGTGCACTTATTTGAGTGCAGGTTACTTTGGAGACTAAAGACATACAGTATCCTCCTGGAGCTGGAGTTACATGCAGTTGTGAGCTACCCAGCATGGATGCTGGGAACTGAACTCAGGTCCTCTGCAGTAGCATTACATGCTCTTAACCACTGAGCCATCTCTCCAGCCCCTTTCTGTGACTCTACAGTCCAGAGGAAACTGACTAGAGATACATGAAAAGTAAAGTCTTATTAGGCATACTGTACTTTCATCAGCAACGTATCGTAATTCCAAACACATAAAGCTCCAGTTCTCTGGCATTCTGGACTACCACACAGAGTGTGTGATGTTTGTCTTGCCTGTCCTGGAAAGTAGACCTCCTGTCGATCTGTCTCATGGAACACAGGACACTTATCTCACCACAGGAAATTAAGCCTCAAGCCTTTGGAAAAAGAGCAAAAGCATAAATATTGACCCAAGTTTTGTTTGTCTTCCCACAGGTCAAGGGCTCAGAGGCTTGCAGGGCCCTCCTGGAAAGGTAGGGCCAGCAGGATCCCCAGGGACTCCTGGGCCAAAGGGAGCAGTGGGGCCGAAAGGAGACCGTGGAGAGAGTGTAGGTAAGGAGATCATTTCAGAACATCTAGGCTGATGACATTCAGGGTTCTGGAGGCTGGAATGCTGGTGGGATGTGCTGTTTCTTGATGCTGCAAGGGTAGACGCCCAGCTCTGCTTCCTGATCAAGTTCCCTTATCATTGGCTGGTTAATTACAGCCCCAGGGAGTTTCTATCAGTGACTAGGTATATATTTGCAGATCTTTCAGGAAATCCTATTTTCAGGCACTCTGTAAGGTATGGAAGTCCAAATTCTCTTTTTGCTCAGACTCCTACAGCTGGGTCTCTGACCTCAAGGAGAAAATACTATATCTAAGTGTGGGTTTATTATGTCTGTTTTACTTAAAGTGCATTGACAGGCGTGTGGACTGTATTTCACTTCTAAGAAACCAATCCAAAACTCAGTAGGTTAAACTACAGCCCTTTACTTAATCAGAATCTCATGGGTCAGTCACCGAAGGTCTGATTTCAGCTGGGCTTGCACTTATGCCTGTGGTTTACTGATGCCAACGGTCTCACCCACACTCTGGCTTCAGTTTGGGTGTCAGCTGCTGTGATAAGTGCCAGTGAACCACAGAGTTCTTATCACACCACAGGCTATCCAGGGCTTGGCCAGGTAGCAGTGAATATACAATTCCTCAGACAGTAGCTTCAAGGCTTTGTGAGGTTTGGAACACATCCATAAAGACTTCTGCCATGTTCATAAAAGACACAGTCCAGCCCAGAATCAAGGGGTGTGACAAAAGACTGCATTTCTTTTCCTTTCCTTTCTTTTCTTTTCTTTTTGAGACAGGGTTTCTCTGTGTGGCTTTGGAGCCTATCCTTGAACTCGATCTGTAGACCAGGCTGGCTTCGAACTTACAGAGATCCACCTGCCTCTGCCTCCCGAGTGCTGGGATTAAAGGTGTGCACCATCACTGCCCGGCAAGACTGCATTTCTTTTTCTTTTTCTTTTTTTTTTTTTTTTGCAATACAATTAAGTTCTACATACAGGCACAGATTCCCTTGTTCTCCCCCCTCCCGCCCCCCTCACCTTCCCCCCCAGCCCGCCCCCCATTCCAATCTCCTCCAGGGCAAAGCCTTCCCCACAGACTGAGATCAACCTGGTGGACTCAGTCCAGGTAGGTCCAGTCCCCTCCTCCCAGGCCGAGCCAAGCGACCCTGCATAGGCCCCAGGTTTCAAACAGCCGACTCATGCAATGAGCACAGGACCCGGTGCCACTGCCTGGATGCCTCCCAAACAGATCAGGCCAATCAACTGTCTCACCCACTCAGAGGACCTGATCCAGTTGGTGACCCCTCAGCCATTGGTTCATATTTCATGTGTTTCCATTTGTTTGGCTATTTGTCTCTGTGCTTTATCCGACCTTGGTCTCAACAATTCTCTCTCATATAAACCCTCCTCATTCTCGCTAATTGGACTCCCAGAGATCCACCCGGGGCCTAAGACTGCATTTCTTAATGAGAGAAGCTGGGACCATGTTACAGCTACTGAGTCCACAGGAAGTAGCACATGCTCTTCCCGTTTGAATAATGAGGAACTCAGAGAGAATGTTGCTGATTACATTCATGATAAATTTCAGTAAAACCAAAACAGAACAGGAATCAAGGTGATGGCTTGGTTGGTAGAGTGCTTGTTGCCGAGCATGAGTACTTGGGTTTGATCTTTCAGCAGCCAAATGAGAAAGATGGGTACAGCAGTGCTAGCCTATTATCCTATCGCTGTGGAGGTAGGACACACACACACACACACACACACACACAGACACACACAGACACACACACACACAGACACACAGACACACACAGACACACACACACACACACACACACACACACACACACACCAACCACCAAAACAGCAACCACTCCCACCTCCACCAACAAAACAACTGAAGGGCAACAACAACAAAAAACATCTCTATAGTGACAAAATCTCTCTAATGATTTCAATCAATAATAACTTCTTCAGAGATTTGTTTTAGCCCTAATAAAGCAGTTTGTTTGGAAAATAGTCAAGTACTCATTTGTGGATTGTTATCAAGCAATGTAATCAGTGAGTACATTAACGTACTAGTGAAATATATATGTACATGAAATACCTTTGTGTAGACGACTAGAATTTCATTTGATTAGTTGATCAATTTATTTATTTTTGAGATAGGGTTTCACTCTGTATCCCTGGCTGGCCTGGAACTCACTTACGCAGACCAGGCAACCTTGAACTTGTAGAGATTCACTTGCCTCTGCCTGAAAGGCATTTGTCATCACTCCTGGTTCTGACTAGAAGTTTTAGGATAAAAGCCTGGGCTTTGGCGGCTCCAAAAAGCTAGGATTGGCCACATATTAGCATGTGCCCGTAAACACAGGAGTATTTGAGAGAGTAATAACTGAAGGGGTCCCTAGTTCTCAGTCTGTCTTCAGTTTAAATGTAGGAGCAAACTGACTAGGCGACAGAAAGGACACACAATTAAGCAGTCCTGCTCAAGGTGTGTTTTCATTGATGACTGTCCCCAGTTCTGGTTCAGAGAGGCTGTCTAAAGGAGTCCTTCTTGCCATTGTCACTTGAGGGGACCAGTCTGATTCCTCCAAGGGGATCATTTCTGCTCTGCAGTTTTGTCTTGCCCTCAGGGGTATCTGCCTTATCTTGGGAGGTGGTCTGCTCTTTGAGAATTTGATCTTCCTGGAATCTGATGAGGACATCCTCATACTTGTAGGTTAAAAAGGCAGTGTGTGACCCCCTAACCTGCTGACGGTGCAGAGGTGAGGAGGTGGTCCAAAGGAAAGGAGGCAGGGATGACAGGTGTGCTTTCTCCCTTTGTATGCCTTGTAGTTCTAAGCAAGCAGCCATGTCTTTCTTACTAAAAGTAGCTACCAAGTGCCTGTTTGAGATAAATCATCAGGAATAGATTGATGTTTTAGGTTGGGTAAAAACAGATTTTTTTCCTTTAATGTATATCAATGTTTAAAAAAAAGCAAACCTTATTTAGTTTCTTTTTTTTAATCTGAAAAAGATACCACACTCCCTAATATGCAGTTTACATCCTCATCCTAACAGTAACTTTTCACTGTTTAATTTTCTAGAATATGATACTAGAACAATCGATGCAGAAATCACAGCTCTACAAGCAGAGCTGAGAGGCATTAAGAGGTGTAAGTATCCTTCCTCTCTTATTCAGGCAACTTGAAGTTTGGGAATTGGTGGAAGGCAGAGGACATTCACTGCGTGTGTATGATTTTCTAGGACTTGAAAAAATTACTCATATTCTGATCTCCTGATATCCTCCTGACAATCATTCGGGAGAAACAGAAGCAAATGGGAATTAAATTACTTACTCAAACTCACAGAGCTCAGTGGTAGAACCAGTTTATAAAGTGCAGTGTGTCTGACTCTGGGACCACAGTCCTGTAGGGCCAGATCTTTGCTCACCAAAAATGGGATGTGGGCCACTTTGTAATCCTGGGATGTAGACCAGGCAATGGAGCCAATCATGTTTCTCCAAGTTGTGGCCAGATATTCCCAGACACCTTTGTTTAATTGTAAGTTAACAGTATGGTAGAATTCAGAATTCTAGATTACATGTACTCTATAATGCAGATCTAAACATACAAAGCTTTGTGCCAAATGGGGGGTGGGTTGGGAGAAGAAGACTGGAGGCGCAGGAGGAGGGAAGAAGGGGATCTATGATTGGTATGTAAAATGAATAAATTTTTTTTAATTAAAAAAAGACTGTAAGGAAAATAAGATAACAGTTAAACTCAAATTTTAGCTAAAGGAAGCATGTTTTGATTTGTGTAAGCATTTCATATGGGGTCTCATGAAGGAAGACATTCATTGTGGTGTACGCCACCAGAGAAACTGCAGTATATACCATTCAATCTGAATTTTACACAGTGAGTGCTCCAGAAGATAAGCTGGTGTCACCCACGTTTTTACATTTCAGGGGTGCTCTTCTCTACGAGTGAACAAGTTGGGAAGAAGTACTTTGTGAACACTGGTAGAAAAACGAGCTTTAATGGAGTGAAGGCTCTGTGCTCCCAATTCCAGGCCTCTGTGGCCACTCCCAGGAATGCTGAGGAAAATGCTGCCATGCAGAAGGTGGCTAAAGAGATTGCCTACATGGGCTTGACAGACGAGAGGACTGAAAACCAGTTCTTGGACTTGAAAGGAAACAGACTGCAGTACACTAACTGGAATGATGGTGAACCCAACAACACAGGGGATGAGGAGGACTGTGCGGTGCTCTTGGCAAATAGCAAATGGAATGATGTCCGCTGCTCGGACTCCTTTTTGGCAGTCTGTGAGTTCTCGGACTGAGGGTGTTTGTTTCTCAGTCCTCCTTGATGCCTTATCGTGCTCCATAAGTCCACAATTTGTTCTGAAACATAAACTAGGTAAAAATATAAACAATTAAGCATTAGTTGCCCAATTAAACTATACTGCTTTTTTTGGAATAGTATTTCCTTGTGAAGATGTAAAAATAAAATGAGTTTGGCCTTTTCATTCATGACAAACACGTGTGCTCTGTCGAGTTCTCTTTTCTCTTTGGGTAGAAGGCTTCCAGGATGTGACATCACCCTAGCTAATTCCGGAGTTCCTCAGCCCAGTCTCAGGTATTAAAAAGGCCTACTTACAGCTTTATTTCAGAGATTTACTTCCTTCCTAATGGGGCATTAAACTATGTACAGAATGTAAGTCTCAAGTGAACAGATTAATGAATTCTCTCTCTCTCTCTCTCTCTCTCTCTCTCTCTCTCTCTCACACACACACACACACACACACACACACACACACAATATCCATCCACCTATCTATCTATCTATCTATCTATCTATCTATCTATCTATCTACCTATCTACTTATCTAATAACATCTTGTAGGTAGAGGTATAGACACTTCTCTGACCCTAAAAACCCCTTAATTACTTCTCCTAGATACTGTTCCCAAAGGTAAGTGTGATTTTGATCTACATCGTAACAGATTGATTTTATCTTTATAAAATTCATAGAGACAGAATCATGCTATATGTACTATTTTATGCCTTATGTTTACTTCATTCAGAATTAAGCACCTGATATTCATTCATGTTGTCCCAGACAGCAGCAGTTTATTCCTCTCATTGGTGTACAGAACTCCCTTATATTAAAACATCACACTTTACCTTTTTATTGTTAATAGACACAATTGACTTGCTTTCATTTTTAGTCATTAAGAAAAAGCTCTTGGGGCTGGAAAGTTGGCTCCACTGTTAAGAGCAGGTATTGCTCACGCTGAGGACCTGAAGTTAAGTTCCCAGCACCGTTATCAGACTCCTGTACCTCTGGCTACAGGGGATCTGACACCCTCTTCCAAACGCCATGGACACGTACATTCATGAGTGCATGCCAACACATATACACATAGTTAAACATAATAAAGATAAATCTCTGAAAAGAAGAAGCCTCATGAGCCTTCTTTTGGTAGATGTGTGCACTGACTTGGTGGTTGGTTGTCAGTGGTAGGAAAAGCAGGCATTTAGATTTAATTAAAAGGAGCCACACTCACATCAACAATGTATGTCAGTTGTAGACGTTCTACACCTCAGGGAACAGGTTGTACTTTGGTTCTTTGGATTTTGGCCATTCTTGTAGGTATAAAGTGATGTTGCCGTGTTTTTATCTTATTTCCCCAGTGTGTTATAATGACAAAAACATTCCATGTGGTAATTGCTAGCCTACACATCTTTTGTGATCTGTTCAAAGATTTGGATTTTGTTGTAATCAATCTGCACTTTTCACATTGACTTATAGGTATTTTTTACATTCAGAATACAAATCTCTTCCATTGTGTCTATCATAGGCACTTTTCCATGGTTTTTACTTCTTCCATTATTGGCTTTCAGTGAATATAAGAGCTTAATAAAATAACTTTTGTGTGTGTCTGGGTGTTTTGCCTGCATGTATATTTTATGTGTACCACGTGATTGTATGGTGATGGTTGAGGCCAGAAGAGGTTAAAGGGCCCTCTGAAATTGGAGTTACTGATGCTTGTGAGCTGCCACGTAAGTGCTGGGAATTGAACTCTGGTCTCCTAGAAGAGCACTTGGTGCTCTTAACCACTGAGCCATCTCCCCAGCACCAAGAACGTAGTATTTTCTCTTATCTTTGAGATTATAATATAATTACACAATTTCTGCCCTCCAATGTGAGGAGGTACTTTGGACATTGACACCCTCATCAGAGGCCCAAACCAGCAGACTTATGGCTTGAATGTCCAGAAATGTAAGCCACATAAATGTTTTTATTTCATATACCACCTCAGGTGTGCTGTACTAATGCAAAGCTGACTAATTTAATCTCCACTCATTAGTTCTAAATTACCACTTCCTCTCCCAGGGAAGATGCAAACTCCTTGTTCTTTTTGTCACAAAGACAGCATCAGACCTTCTCCACAGACATAGAATTCGCTATTGAAATCTTGAATTCTTTCCCCAGGTGCCTATAGTACTTTTAAAATGTGTTTTACTTTCTTTTATTTGTTTTGGTATAGCTATTGTTATCCTACAGCCTCTATCTTAAATCATTGGCTCCTTTTTTCTTGAACACTGAGAGTTTTCTTTCCTCAACACAGATGATATTTTACAGATTTATTTTATGTGTATGTGTGTGTGAATGAGTGTATGTATGTGTACCATGTGGCTTTTAAATTCCAAAATTCAGGGCTCTCGATTACAGGTTCTGAGCAGTATTTGTACCCTCAATGACTGGGGAACTAAAACCTGGAAGAATAATGACTATGAACCTGCTGCTGCTCATCCCAGTCATAACTTTGGATTCTGCAGTCCTGGCCCTGGATTTGGTTCCACTTATTGGAACTGACCTTGGGCAGTGATCTTGGTTTTCTGAAGGAGAGGCAGCACCAAGTTCTGTGAGTTGTATCTCCAATTAGGGGTCACTGGATTTGCTTGAGGCTTGGCCTTTGGTTTCTGGGCTACTGTAACACTTGACTTTAGTCTCAGGACATTAGCTGGTTTGTCTGAGCTAT
The DNA here is from genome assembly GCF_949786415.1 of Peromyscus eremicus. Lineage (NCBI taxonomy): Eukaryota > Metazoa > Chordata > Mammalia > Rodentia > Cricetidae > Peromyscus > Peromyscus eremicus. The sequence goes on along the minus strand of NC_081416.1, from coordinate 31,955,458 downwards.
GTCTTGGTGATTTGCAGAGCTATGACACTGTGAGTTTGATGGAGTCCTTCAATATTATCTCCTCCTTACTGGTTCATTGTTCCTTTTCTGGCTCTGGTGTTGGAGCTTCAGGTTCCAGGGCTTGCAATGAAGCTATGATTTGGGAACTTTACTGATGAAAAAAAAATTGGATTACAGCCTTGCCCTTTAGGATGAGGAAGGTATTAAATCTTAGGCTCTAGGTTCAGGATGTGAGTTCTTGTGTTTTGATTTTGAGTCTGTTACTAGACCCAAGGCTTAGTGTTCTTCCTCATTCTGAGGGAACATTGGCACAGGGTGGGAGATGGGGATGTTGAATGTGAGACAGTGGAGATGATTGATTCATCAAGATGATAGCAGTCAACAGATCAACCAGTACCTACTTGGTAGACCTGAGTTCCAGATTAGGGTCTGCTCTATCTGAAACTAGATGTCTTCTAGAGTTCTGATCTTTACTATGAAGTTGGTCTTTCCACAAATGGCCTCACTTACTGGTAATACAGAATCTTTTTTTTTTGACATCAGAAAAATTGTAGGCATTAAAGCAGCTAATACAGGAGCAGCTAGGTGTTCAACATATTGAAGAATTGACCAGTCCTTGGAATTCTCCTGTATTTGTTATTAAAAGGAAATCTGGAAAATAGAGAATGGTAATAGATCTAAGATCTATTAATAAGGTGGTTCAGCTAATGGGCTCTTTACAGCCTGGAATTCCCTTGCTTTGTCTATTACCTAAAAGGTGGTGTATTATAGTGATTGATTTAAAAGCTTGCTTTTTTAAAAAATACTTTTGCAAGAACAGGATGGAGAAAATTTGCTTTCACAGTGCCTACTTATATTAATTCCCAGCCTGTTAAAAGATATTAGTGGAAAATTCTTCCCCAAGGAATATTAAGCAGCCCTACCTTGTGTCAATATTTTGTACAACAGTCATTGGAAATAATTCATAACAAGTTTCCTCAATCTATAATTTACCATTATGTGGATGACATCTTACTAGCTGATTCAGATGCAGATACCTTAGAAAAAATGTTTGAAGAAGTAAAGAAAATTTTGCCTTGTTGGGGATAACAAATTGTTCCTGAAAAAAATATGAAGAGGATGTTCTATTAATTACCTAGGATATAAGATACATTTACAAAAATTTCAACCACAGAAAGTACAAATCAGGAGAGATCAATTATGAACTCCTAATGGTTTTCAAAACTTGCTGGGAGATATTAACTGGCTATGGCCCACAATTGGATTGACAACTCAAGAACTAAGTAATTTAGGGCTAGAGAGATGGCTTAATGGTTAAGAGCACTGGCTGCTCTTCCAGAGAACCTGGGTTCAGTTCCCAGCACCCACATGGCAGCTTACAATTGTCTGTAATTCTAGTTCCAGGGGATCCAACAGCTTTACACAGATGCACCAATGCAAATAAATAAATCACTAAAAAAAGAACTAAGCAATTTATTTAAAATCTTACAAGGTGATAAAGACTTAAGTAGTCCAAGAAAATTATCAGTTGAGGCTGAGAGATAATTGGCTTTGATATAAAAGAAATTACAGGATGCACATGTAGATTATTTGGATCCAGAGCTTGATTGCACTTTGGTTATTTTACCTTCTACCCGTTTCTCAACAGGAATTCTAATGCAGAGAGAAGATAATATCTTAGAATGGATATTTTTACTACAAAAACTGCCAAGGGCTGTGGGAATATACAGCAGGTGACAACTAGTATTTAACAGGTTGACCCACCAGACAAACAACTCTCTGTCAGGGAGCCCCACTAGGCAAAGTCCATGGGGTCACTCGCTGTGGAAACCAGTTGTTTTCTGTATGTAGCTTTCTCACATGCCATCACTTACCTCCTTATAAAGAACAGCCGTGGGGGTTCTTTCTACAATCCATTGAAAGTGTGTTTTATATCTTTGGGCCTACATAGATCTGTGGATGGTCAAGAAGATGATTTCTGTCTAAGCTGTATAATTCTGATGATTAGAAATAATACTAGAATATTTTCCATAACTGACACAGGAAAGTAACAGTGTTCTCAGTCACAAAGACAGTTAATTTTGGACTTCAGAACAAATTGAAAAACAGACTAGCTGAGAATACACAATTCCCAGGTGTTTATTGCTAAATCAAGGTCAGACTTGAAGCAACTTTGGTAGACATAACCCCCTGCAGTAATTCTCTTTCTGCACATACCCCAACCATTCAAGGTTCAGTCAACTAACTGTTATTGTTAAGTTCTGAATTTCAATGTCATTCTCTGTCTGGGAATGCTAACCACTCAGACTACAGTACTTGGTCAGTCAATGTGATCTTCCTAACTTGAGAGAAAACGTGTGGTTCCTTATGTGTATCAGTTTAACTCTGTCTCTGATTGTTTATTCAAGAAATGCTGTGTGACCCTGAAAATGTAGCTCATATTTGTGCAGAGTTTGGGTGGGTGGGGAGTGCTGTGTAGAGCTATTTAGGGAACTGCTATGTAAAAGAGCTGGGCAAAGGGTAAGTGCCGAGAGAGATGTAGCTGAGTGTACATAGAAAGAAATGTATGTGTGAGTTAGAAGAAAGTGTGTGAGGAGAATTTATATATGTATGTAGGGGAGAGATATGGATAAAGAGAGATGTGTGGAGAGAAGTATGGCTGTTAAAGGAGGTTTGTATAAAAGAGCTATGTAGAGTGTAGAGCAATGAGTGTGTGTTAAAATGTGTGTGAGTGTGCTGAGTGAGGGATGAAGCTTAGGTTATGAAGAAGAATAAAAGAGAATGACCCTCAGATCATGTGTGAATTATTATAGATAAAAAATGTTTATACTCCTGCTCTTGAGAAGTCTTTCTCTGAGTAACCCTGTTAAAACAGAGTAAAACATTCAAGACCTATGTAGAAAAGGTTTCTGAATTGATTCTGAAAGGAAAATTAAGACGTCATCAATTAACAGGAATAGACCCAGCAGAAATTGTGGTGCCTTTTACTAATGCTGAAGTTTCCTCATTATGGACAGGAAATGAACATTGGCAAGGAGATTGCAATAATTTTTTGGGAGAGATTAGCAACAAATATTCCATAAGCAAGAGACTTCAATTTATAAAGAGAACTAATTGAATCCTTCCTCATATTGTACGAGAAACACCAATTTCTGGAGCCCTTACATTCTATATTGATGCAAACAAATCAGGAAAGGCAGATTACATGTCAGGAAATTTAAGTAAAGTGGCTCAAAGCCCTTATGATGCTGTTCAAAAGTCAGGATTGTATGCTAGTCTCATGGTATTATTAGATTTCCCAGAACCTCTTAATATAGTTATTGACTTTCAATATGAAGAAAGAGTTGTTTTACATATTGAGACTGCTGGACTTATTCCAGATGATTCAGAATTAACTTTATTAATTCAATTTATTTATTATTTATTTATTCAATTACAAGAAATAATCAGAAATAGAAATTACCCCTTGTATATAACACATATCAGACCCCATATGGGTTTACCAGGCCTTCTAGCACAAGGTAAAGAAGAAATTGATCAGCTATCAGTAGGAAATGTGCTAGAAGCCTCAAAATTTCATAAGAAACATCATGTTAATAGCAAGGGTTTGAAAAAAGATTTTTCTATCACTTGGCAACAAGCCAAGGAAATTATAAGGAAATGTCCTATTTGTTCTTTGTATAACCAAACTCTACTACATGCAGGAGATACCCAAAGGGTACTCAAAGAAATAAAATTTGGTGAATGGATCTGTTTCATTTTGCAGAGTTTGGAAAATTAAAACAGATACACCATACTATGGATTCATATTCAGGATTTCAAAGGGTAACTGCTTTGAGTTCTGAAAATGCTGATTTTGTAATTACACATCTATTAGAAATTATAGCCATCATGGGGGATACCTGTATAAATTAAGACTGACAATGCTCCAGCATATGTCTCTAGTAAAATGAATCAGTTTTTTGCATATTACAGCATAAAGCATATTATAGGTATACTACACAATCCTACAGGGCAAGCAGTTACAGAAAGATTTAATTGCACTTTAAAAGATATGCTTAATAAATAGAAAGGGGTACTAAAGACACCCAGAGATAGATTGCACAATGCTTTATTTATTTTAAATTTTTTACATGCTAATGAGAAGGGAACAACAGCTGCAGAGAGACATTGAATGATAGAAAATACTGCTGAATTAAGTCAGTCTGTATACTTTAAAGATGTGTTGACCTTAGAATGGAAACTGGGATATGTGTTATACTGGGGAAGAGGTTTTGCTTTTGTTTTTACAGGAGAAGGAAAGCTATGGATACCATCAAAATTGATAAAGATTAGATTCAAATAGGAGAGATCTCTTAATTAGAAGAGGCGATAGTGTGGTGATATTTTATTTGTGCTGGAATGTGATATTTTATTTGTATGTTAATAAATAAAGTTTGCCTGGAGATCAGAGATCATAGCCATAAACAGAAGTAAGGCAGTGGTAGCATACGCCCTTAATCCAAATCACATGGCAGGTAGAGTCTCTATGTGTTCAAGGACACAGCCAAGCGTGGTGACACATGACTTTAATCTCCGTACCAACCATAGAGACCTGGAAGTCTGTATAGACAGGCAGTAATGAGGAAGTCATGTGGCTTGGCTTAGAGCCAATGAGAAGGCAGAACAGAAAGGCAATAAAGGCATAGTTAGACAGGAAGCTCTCTTGGGAAGCTATAGTGAAGTGGTAAGCTAAGGTTAGTTGATGGCTATTGCTTTGATCTCTATGGCGTATACCTCTGTATTTGGCTCTGTGTTTCTTATTTAATAAGACTGTTTAGAAATTCATCTAGATGATAGTTCATCAAACAGCGTGACCACTCAATCTAAACTAACTTTTAAGTTTAACAAATGCTTTTCATTTGATCAGATATAACTTGCCAAAAAGAAAACTTCCCAAAGTTAGGTTTGGGGCAGGGTTTTGCTTTTGTCTTTCCAGGAGAATGAAGGCATCCAACTCAGGAATCTGAAAACCACTGGACAAATGAGACTTCTCAAGAAAAATGATGAATCATTCAAAGAAAATGTTTCAAGAAAAAGAATAAATTGGCCTATTGGTATATCACTTTTCCAACAGGATAAAATTTCATAAATCTTCCTAAATGTTTGTTTCTGCTGTTCTCTACAGACATATAAGGCAAATGGTCTTTTTGTAGTCCCAATTCAATTAAAAATTAAAGCTGGCTTTGAAGTTGGAGCATGACTCTCTCTTTCTCTAAACCCAAGCATACTTGTTAAAGGAAAACCAAAATCTCTGTCTCATGCCAGAAGAGCCACCTGATATGGGATAGGGAAAAACTAAAATTAAGGGACTATTCTATTGACACTAAGTTCATAGTTCTTTGGTTTTATTTTGAAGCCTTAAAATGTTTTTTAAGGTATAAATATTATTTCAAAATTTATAAAATTAATATATGTATAAATTTTAAACTTTCTGTCATGTTATTAATGATAATAAAGAGTACTAACTAATTCTAGAAAAAGCCTTCATCTAGCTTCCTGTATGTGATTTTGGGTGAGTCTCTGTTAGGTAATTAGGAATTAAATTTTTGTTCTCTGGATGTAATTAACAAATTATGGTCCTTTACCCTCTTTGAGATCTGCTGCATATGAAATTTAAAATGTTTGTTTTCTGCCGTGAACTGTGACCATTCCTAACAACAATGATTCCACCTGGAATGTGATAAAGTAACTACGCTAACAAGCACCATCCAAAGGTCAGCTTTGCACTACAAACTGCTCAGGACAATTTCAAGGTGGTTAGTTGAAGTGTCCAGCCTCATGCACTACTCCAGCCAGGACTTTAGGTAAGCCCTACACTTTCCCATTACACAGAGACTGGCAACAAATGACACAGCCAGCTCTCCCAGAACTTGACCATTGTTTTAATTTTCTCAGGGTCCCCTAGAGATGCTATTACTCCCAGACAACAGGAAGTAATTTTAGAAACACAGCACTCACATTCCCAAGAGGTGGGGTGGTGGTTTTTTGGTTGTTCAGTGGGTTATGGATAATTGTCATCGTTGTAGGGGGGTTGGTTACAAGTTGTTATTAGGAATGGTTAGGGAAAAAGATGGACACAGTAGATTAGATTCAGGGATCTCATTCTGAAATTAAAAAAGGGGATATAAAAATGATAGGATAAAAGGGTAGATCATCAAATCTACTTTTAAACCAAAAAAAAAAAAACCCAAAAAACGACAACTATTAGTCTTAAATATTTTACATTGGTATGAATTTTTGTATATTAATAAAAATTTGAGGTTATTTTTGTTATACTATATATATGTTCTACTCTTAAGATATTTTTATATATTGGTACAAATTTAAGGTTTGAACATGCTATACATACATTTCTACTCTTGTTTAAGGTATTATACCTGTGTAGCTCATTTAACAATGCAATGTAAATTTCTAGTCCTTGAAAGTTATTACAATCTATTTAGGAAAATAAAGAATGCAGGTTAGTAGTTATCTATTACAATCAAACTTGTAGTCATATTAGGTGTGTTTTCAAGGTCAAACAGATGTATTTTAGATAGACAGGTGGTCCTCAAACACTTCAAAAATCTACAGAATATGGGATTTAAAAATTTTAAGAACTTTGACTTTCTGGACAATGAGACATGTCTGCTCCTGGCAGCACCAATCTACTTCAGAGATGATGGGCATCAAAGAAACTCCATATGGAGTTTGCTTTTTTGTGGCAAAATCTAGCCACTGGACAAGAAACTGCCCTTGCCTCAACTTCTGACAGTATGGAGTCCAAATTGGACAAGTAGGACACAAAAGAAAGTGACTGCTGAACTTTGCCAAGACAAGGTGGGACAATCCTTCAAAATTCCTGTTTCACAGAAAAGTCTATCAGATATTGTAAGCCTATAGGCTAAAGATGAATGCCTCAGCATTACAGAGGAACCTTGGGTGACTGTCCAGACAGCCAGCTTTTTCTGTCATTTCAAAGTTTTGGAAGTTGTTTGCTCTGCACTTCCTGTTGACTCAGGTAATATTATATCCTTCTCAGGTCTCTGATGGAGTTGAAGACTAGATAGTTATAGTTTTTTCTTGTTACCAAATTCAGAAACTCACAAAAGAGGTGTAAAGTATATGTGGTTGAGAGACATTAAAAGATAGTTTTGGGTTATAATACAAGTTAGGATAGAAAGTGAATTCGGTACAACAGTTTGGACTCACCAAGATAGGATAGATAACAGAGTATTTTCTTTGAATTTACGAAATTCAAATGAACTCGACATTGTTAGTGTAATTCTTACCTACCTGTATATATTTGTATATGGTTATTGTACTTATTGTATATAGTTTTACTATGTTAGAGTCAAAACCTTCCCTTTTTATTTAGACAAAAAGGGGAAATGTTGTGTGATATTCTGATTGCATTCTGATAATAAAGTTCGTTTTGAATCAGAGGGCAGAGCTAGCTACTAGCTGACCAAAACTGACCATAGAAGTTTTGGAGGACTGAGGAAGTAGTATGGTGGGGCCGAGAGAGGATCTTGGCCCTTTTGGATGGAGGAACAGAAGAGATAGTTGGTGACTTCTCTGCTGCTTCTCTGATCATTCAGGTTCTTACCCTGATATCTGACTCCTGATTTTTTATTGATAAAGAATACTTAGGTAAACGCTTCATCGGCTTGTTTCTGCCCACCTCCTCCTTCATCCCAGGCTTTGCCTGGTTTTCACATTATTCTGAGTCAGCTTGCTTCAGGTACAATTAATTTACTTCTGATCTTGAGTTGCATTTTCCCCAACTTGTCATGTTTTAAAAAAATTATTATTATTTAACTTTTACTCTTCTTTTATACATTATATCCTGACTACAGTTTCCCCTCTCCCCACTTCTCCAAGTCCCTCCCCCTACCTTCTATCTCCCCAGATCAACTCCTCTGTTTTCCTTCAAAATAAATAAATAAATGATTTGGCTTCCCAGGGATATCCACCAAACATGGCCTAATAAGTTACAATAAGACCAGGCACAAACCCTCATATCATGGCTGGAGGAGGCAACCCAGTAAGTAGGAGGTAAAGGGTCCTAAGCACAGGGAGAAGAGTCAGTGTCACCCCACATCCACTGTTGGGAGTCCCACAAGAACACCAAGCTACCCAACCATAAAGTATATGCAGAGGACCTAACTCAGACCTATATGGGGTCTGTATTTTCGCTTCAGTTTCTGTGAGCTCCTATGAGCCCTGTTCAGTTGATACTGTGGCCCGTGATCTCCTAGTGTCCTCAACACCTCTGGCTTCTACCATCCTTCTTCTCCCTCTTCTGTGGAATTGCCCTGGCTCTGCCTAGTGTATGACTGTGGGTCTCTGCATCTGCTCCCATCAGTTGACACCCCTCTGATGACAATTGGGCTAGACACTGATCCATGATTATAGCAGAACATTATTAGGAATCATTTCATTAACTTTTTTTGGGGTGGGGGTGGGCAGTCGTGTTTGGTTCTATCCTGGGTCTTTGGGCTATCCTGCCTCTGGTTCCTTGCCATCCAGGCAGTGTCAGGCATGGGCTCCCTCTAGTGGTGTAGGCCACAAGTTGGACCAGTTATGGATTGGCCACTCCCACAAGTTGTGAGTCACCATTGCCCCAGCACATCTTGTGGGCAGGACAAAGTGTAGGTCTAAGTTTTTGTGGCTGGGTTGATGTCATAGTCCCACTGCTAGGATCCTTGCCTCTATAGAAGGTGGCCATTTCTGGCTCTGCATCTCCCACTCCCAGGGGCTTTTGCTAGGGACACTCTCATAGATTCCAGGGAGTTTCCACTCACCTATGTTTCTATATCACCCCCCCCATATGCTCCCCATTTCCAATCATCTCTCCCCAGTACTCTCTCCCTCCATTTCTCCCACCTTTTGCCTAATCCCTCCTAATCTCATCCCCACCCACCCCAGGCCCACCTGCAAAATCTATTCTATTTCCCCTTCCCAGGGAGATCCATGTGCTCCTCCTTGTTACTTAGCCTCTCTGGGTCTATGGATTCTAGCATGATTGTCCTTTACTTTACAGCTAATATCCACTTTTAAGTGAGTACATATCATATCTTTCTTTCTGGGTCTGGGTTACCTCATGCGGGATGAAGTAACACATCCACTTGCCTGAAAATTTCACGATGTCATTGTTTTTAACAGCTGAGTAATACTTCATTATGTAAATGTACCACATTTTCTTTATTCATTCTTTTGTTGAAGGACATCTAGGTTGTTTCCAGTTTCTGGCTATTATGAACAGAGCAGCAGTGAAAACAGTCGGGCAGGTGTCCTTGTTGTAGGATGGAGCATCCTTTGGGTTTTGCCCACCTCTTTGCCAAGAGTGGTATTAGCTGAGTCTTGAGATAGATTCCCAGCTTTCTGAGGAACCGTCGTATTGATTTCCATAGCCCGACTTGTCACTTTGAACAGGTGGCTGGAGACTTAGATATTTTGACTTATGATCCTAACTTTGATAGTGATATGAGCTTGATGGACAAACCACATGTTCTTACATAATAAGGTTTCTAACATCATGTTGGTGTCTCCCCCATCATGTAATACAGAAGATAAAGACAGCAGAAATGAGTTTATCAAAGACCTGTGATCAAAACCCACCTGTAGAAAGGCAAAGTTCATTTTGGGGAAACCTTTGTATAAAGGGAGGCCTACAGCATAGGGGGTCACAGGACTGGTTAGTCGTAGTTTGTTGAAAGGTGTATGTGTGGAGTTTATGCTTATGCACTCTAATTTTTGAGGACCTGAGACAGTGAAGTTTTAGTCTGAGCTGGGTGTTGTCAGAAAGCTGAATGTCTTAACCATTGTAGAGAACTGGTGAGAAACTGAAAGAATTTAGAACTCACACTATCTAGGAAGGAATGTATTGACCATATTGTGCTGTTCATCATGACGTTTCCTGTCTGTACTTAAACATGATTCCAGACATGATTCCTAAGTGGTCTTGATTTTGTTTAAGAGAATTCTGTCCTTGAATAATGGAGATATAGCTCAGTAGTAGAAACTTAACTAATGGGAGAGGCTCTAAGTTCGACTTCCAATGTCACCAGCTGCTGCTGATAGATGGCAGTTCATCTTTTAAACTTTATTTTGTATCATTTTTAATACATTTTATTTTCCAAGGAATCCAACTTTAAGAATTTATTGATGTAGTTCATAGCCATCCTCTATAATTCTCTGGTCAGTAGTGGTAGCTCTTTTTAATTAATGGTATTATTTTATCTCTGTCAGGCTCAAAGGGTCTAACAGATACATTTGGACCTGCTGCCTAAGATTACAGGTGGAAAATTGGGAAACTTAACAAAACAACAACAACAAAAACCAAACACAACCCTCTCCCCAAAAAATGGAACAAAAATTCAGATGCCTTTATCACACAATTTTAAAAACAACACTTACCAAACTCTTTCTTCAAATTAAACATTATTTTTCCCCTGAGTTTTGGAGTGTGTCTTACAACTGGAATAAAGAATCACACAAACTATAAAGAATATGGAAGAGATATAAGCACCAACAACATCTATATATTCACTTCTTCATCCCCACAACATTGACAGGCTCTGGTCTCACCCCTTGACTGCATGTTATTATTTGAAATGACTCATACTGGAAAAAACATCAAGGAGACAAACTGATTGTGCCTCTTTTGTGGTGACAATTTTCATTAGACAGCAGAGGGCGATCTCCTACTGAAGTATTATACAAGCTACCAGGAAATCCATCTCAAGACACTCGCTTGTGTAGCAAGAAATGTATTTTAGTAAAATCATTTTTGTGATGTTCTTCAAATTGCTGTTTTTCAAGGGAAACAAGTTTTGAAACTTAAGTAACTAGTGTGGTATTCTTGTTAATTCAGTAGCCATTGGAAGCATGAAAGCTGCGGCCCTTCCAAAATAATGAGTTACTCATTTATGCAGAGAGAAAATTGTTGAAAAATTTAGGGAGACGCTAAACAAACTGTGATTGCCGAAAATAAGCCAGGCAAATATTGCAGGTCATGCTTTATTGTGGAAAAAAATTGAACATAATGTCAAGAAAATAACATGACCAATTCATTAACTCTTCCTGACATCCCATTACCCTCCTGCTCTGAATACACAGTGATTTTAAACACAGTTCGTATTTTATCAACTCTACCATAAGTTATGGTAACTAGTTTTTCCTATTCTTATGACATTATCAACTCCTGAAAATCATTACCTTTGTGTAGTAATTTAATTCAGGGCTTACAAGGCAATGACATGGTAATCCTAGCATTTTTTCTTTTATTAGCAGAGATTAGGGAGGTTTTCCTTCCCTTTTTTTACATTTGAAATAAAGTCCATATAGAATTGTAAGCCAAATAAATGCACGATACTTTAAAGTTGAACACTACTCCTCCCCCTTCCCTGCTGCCTATTTATTTATTTATTTATTTATTTATTTATTTATTTATTTATTCTCGAGACAAGATTTCTCTGTGTAACAGTCCTGGCTATCCTGGAACTCTCTTTGTAGACCAGGCTGGCCTCAAATTCACAGAGATCCATCTGCCTCTGCCTCCTGAGTGCTGGGATTAAAGGCATGCGCCACCACCACCTGACCTTCTTCATCTCTTTACATCTCACAAAACGTGAGATGAAGACAGGCCAGATGACTGGAGCTTAACCAGCATTTTAAACTAGAAAGAAATCACAGCTTGGGGCAGGTTAGAACTCTATGTGTCTGCCTCTCACATACATTTTAGTAGTGGTCAATGAAGTCTTCTTTAAAACTTTTGTATAACTTTTTTTCCTTGCTTATTTTAAGAGACTACTTCTCCCCACCCATCTATTCTCATGTTCTTCATTTTTGTTTCCTTTTTTCTTTTTTACTTTTATTGATTCTTTGTGGATTTCACATCATACATTTCAATCCTGCTTATCTCCCTGTCCCTCACATCTGCCCTCTGCCCTTGCAACTTCTCCCCAAAAACAAAACCAAATTTAATAGCAAAACCAAAAACCAAACCAAACAAAGAACCAAAACAAAAATAAAAATGGAAACAAAAACAAAAAACAAACAAACAACAACAACAACAACAACAACAACAACAAAGAAGAAGAATCTTGTCATGGAAACCATGAGTCATACAGTTTTCCCTTTAGTCCATTCATCTTTACTTGTAAGTGTTCATTTGTATGAATCATTGGTCTGGTTCAAAGCCTCTGGTTTCTGCCACACCATTGATAATGGGCTCTCACTGGGGCTCCTCTTGGATATCGTATTGTGGTCCTGTGTCATGGAGATCCTGTTGTTTTGGATCTGTAGGTTCGTCTCCTTCACATACTCCAACAGTTCATAGACGGGATGGATGTTGGGGTGGCCAACTCATAGCCCTGATTTTGGGCCTGGGTGGTAGCTGGGCTGATCAGGTTGCTAGCTTTCCCTCATTGTCACTACCTGGATGAGCTCTCCAGCACAGCCCAGGCTAGCTCACCCAAAGTAGCCTACAGCTGCTCTCTGGCCCTCAGATCCAGGTCCTCCTCACTCATATGGCCAGAGTCAGCTCTGCTGTTTTGCCCAGGCAAGGTGCAGAGCCCTTTCTCCTGATTGCTGTAGAGGGTAAATGGGGTGGGGGTGGGGGTGGGGATAGGCAGGGGGCATAGGGAGATGAGAGAGTGGGGGTAGGGGATGGGGTGAGATGAGGGGATCAGCACTCCTGTTCTCACTCCCTCAGGGCTGGCTCACCTGTGTCCCCAATAACAGACAGCATCAGCTCTAGTGTGCTGCCCAGACGGGAAGCAGAGGCTACTTTGTCCGGCAAAATCTTAACAAAAACCCAAGTTCTACATATAAGCCATCAGTTTGAGTAAGGGATGTTCTTGTTCTAAGGAACAGCAAGAATGAGTTAAGTTCCTTCATCACATACAGTCTTTGTGGTCCTCAAATAAGGTTTAGGTTTAAATAGAGGGCAAGAGGAATGCATCTCTAAGCTGTCTTAGTCAAGATTTGTGGTCCAACTCAACACTGACTCAGTGTTATCTTTGATCTCGTTTCTCCCAAAAGGTGGTCTGAGAGGTTGTTAGAACTCTGTGAAATCTTTCCCCGGGAGACAAGAGAGCCAACATAAGTCAAATCACAATGGAAAAGACCTTTTCTGGCAGCAGTAGACGCAGAGAGACCCATAAGGAACTTCTGCAGAAATCTAGGCAAAGATAATACTGCTCTGGAACAGCACAAGGACTTGGAGGCAGGATGGATTGTTTCACAGAGTTTTATATGGAGACTTAAACAAATACACATGCCACTGTGAAGAAAAATTTGAATTTTATAAAACAAATCAAATGTTTTATTTTGATATTTTGTTGTGGGCAAAATGCCTAGCAGTGAGCTTACAAAGCTGATGAGAAACAAATCATTTTTTTTTGTAAGCAATTGGATTCCTTATGACGCTTTATGCATGCATGGAATATACTTTGATCATCTTTTACCCTCTAGTGCCTTTTCATACTCCCTCTTACATCTTCCTCACTCTATTTTATTTTAATGTTTTTTCCCCCTCCAAAATTCCACACATGAGAGGTACTTGTCCTTGTGAGCCTAGCTTGTTTTGCTTAACATGGTACTCTCTAGCTTTTCGTGATGGGCTGGTTCTATAACAAGCTATGTGAATAGAGCTACAATAACACAAGTCTGCAGGTTTGTCTGTAAGGCAACTTCAAGTGTTTTTAAACTGATTTCTGAGACTAGGCCTCATTATGCAAATCTAAAGTCTATGTGCCATTCACTGAGGCAATTGAATTTACAAGATAGGTTTTTATTCAAAGTGAAACAAAATTAATTTTAGTTAGATTGACATTCAGTTTTTTATTTTTCATTCTTCCACCTATTCATTCAATATTCACGAATACAATGGTAGGTAACACACACATGGAAGTGAAGGGAAATATATGGAAATACTCATTCTTTCAACAGAACTATTACACTTTAGGGCTGTCTTCTTCTGAATGTGGAATGGGCTTTCATCTTTTTTTGTTGGCCTTTCACAAAAGCATTTCCTGTTTGTTATCTTCAGTGCACCTCCAACTATGATGGCCAACATAAAACTGAACTGAAAGTTTTAGTTTTTCTTGAACCAAGGATTTATTGCAACTAGAAAAAGTATGAAGTGGTAACTTTATAATGTGTGGCTTAGCCATGAACGCCTACCCTGTGAACCAGCATTTATATATCTTCCTGGTTTTCTTCATGCTACAAAAGCCGTACAGTCAAATAAACCAATGGCTGACTGTAATGAAAACTGATCATCTCTCAATAAATACCCATTGAATGCTTATTTTATACCAGACACAGCTCTGATCAATGTGAAAATGGATCTTAAGACTCTCATTTGTTCAGGAAGATAATTTAGAAAGCATCCAAACATAATCTATATGTCTAAACGTCATGAGAGGAAATATAATGAAAGTGGATGTCACCAATGCAAGTATACCACTGGACCTTTTTACCTAATCTTACTAAGCCTGAAGATTTTCACCTAAGAATGAAGACACAAGACAATTATTTTAAGGATTAAGAGAGTAACGTGAATGTGATTCATAAAAAATGTTCAGTAAAATTACTTTTTCTATTGAGATAAAAATATTTCAGTGTAATAGAAGCTTACTAACATGTGTCCATGGGCATTCAGAGGTGGGAACACTGCTTTCCTAAGTGTTTACATACTATGTTATTATGAGGCAACAAAGCCAAAAGGAAACAATAGACTAATGAAAAGCATAGTATTTACACTCCAGTAAAGCAAAGAGTTCAAATTTCAGTTGTGTCTTCCTTTGAGCGCCCTTGCCAATTTACTGACATTCTCTGTGAAGGTTTCCTCTCATACACATCGAGGTAATCGGAAGTGCCTCATACAGAGCTTGACACATGAGGATTTTCCACACAACAAGGTAAGTGTGATTATTAGCACCGTGAATGTAAACAAAGTTTGAATCGGGGCCTCAAAATTTCAATCAGCGTGTTTTTTCTTTCACTTCTTGATGTATGAGACCTTGAATCACAGTGGTGTCTCCATAGCTCACATGCTTTTCAGTTTCCACTTTTACTCAACGTCAGCAGCATTGAGGAGGCTTACTGTAAGCCATTAAAGGAAGAGATGGAATAAAATCCTTGATTCTTAGCTGTTACTTGAATAAGCAGCTCCCTAAAAACAAAAACCCCCAAACCAAATTGAAACCATTAGTTTTTACTTTTTTCAGCTTAAAGTCAGAGGTCATTAATTGTTATCTGTGTCCATGTTCAAATATGAAGAATGTCACATTGCCACAGTCCTGGGAGGGAGGGCCCTTGGGTTATTGTAAAGCTAGAAGGTTATGATGTATAGTTGAAGCTAATGAAGGGAGCCTTCCAGTCAGGATGTGGAGTCACTCCCTGTGGTGAGGTTGTTAAATGGCCAGGAATGAGACATGTCTATAATTAGAGAAGCATTAGGTGTTAGTGATCTCAGCGATCAGGGAGCCTGTACCCAGTGCACTAGTCATGCTGGCTGTTTCCTCCATCAGTCAAAGTCAGAAGCAATGTAATGAGGGGCAGACTAGTAAATTCCACGGAGCTGAAACTATCTATTAAAAAGAGAACTAAAGTTTCTGAGGAATGGCTTTGGAAACGACACATGCTCAGAGCAAAATACGAAGATAACGCAGCGAAGCGACAGACAGAAAGGTAGGGAAAGGAAGAAAAAGAATTCCCAGAGCCACGAGGAGCAAGTGAAGGGAAGTAATAATGCACATTTTCTTCCTTAATATTACTCTTTTTGGAAAATAGGAGAGTCAAAAACGTGCAAAAGGTCATTACACTTTTCTGGAAAATACATTTGTTAAAAGCATAGAAAAATGTTGTTAGAGAGTCCAGCAGACTGGGGCTTCTCTTAATGCTAATCTTCCTTTTTTTTTTAAATAGAGGAGAGCAGCAAAGTGCAGGATTATAAGGATAATTAATATTACTAAAACATCATTAATAAAAATACATTATATACATTAAAACATTTCTATTCTGTCTTATCTGGTTCCCATTCCTTAATGAAGTAGTGAAACACTATATTTTATATTTGAGTAAATTAAGTACCAGAGAGGATTGTCTATCCTTGAATCAGTTGCTTCCAGGTCCTGTGCTTCTAATAAATACATATAATATGCCTTTCTAAGATCTTATCTATGCCATATCAATGCAGGCAGGTCCTATAGTATTGTAACAAGCACTTAGAAGCTGCTTTTACAAAATTATTTAAGAGGCTAGAGAGATGGCTCAGTGGTTAAGAGTATCTGTTGACCTTCCAAAGGACCCGAGTTCAGTTCCCAGCACCTATATCATGTGGCTTACAACTTCCTGTAACTCCACTTGCAGGGGAGCTGATGCTGCATTCTGGCCCCACCAGGCATACACACATGTGCATGCCCCCCCTCACTTAAAATAATCTGACCATCTACCTACTTGGGTCTATAGAAAATTAAAAGCAGATTGAAAGCCTGGTGCTTCTGTCTAAATTGTGTACATGTATTTTAGCTGAAGACACAGAGGTAAATTATTCTTAATAATTGTTGTCTTCCTCAGTCACATTGAATTTCAGAACAAACCCTCCCAGGACAGACTTTCCTTTCAGGTGAGGACAAATTAAATTATCCCTGAAGGCAAGGTTGCATGCTCAGCAATGAAAAGATCCATAATTTAACAATTTCAGGCCAGATGGGGCTGAGACGATGATGATGGGTCAATGATAGACAGGACCACACTTTCGCCAGGACTACTTGCCTACCTCTTGCCTTCTATTTAAAACTAAACCTCATGTCAGCACCTTGAAGATGGACTTGGGTCACTAGATCTCTTTAGTTGTTCCTTTCATTGTGGCCACATCCAGTAATTCCTCTTTCTGCTTTTCACCATGGCTCATTACTTTAATGGGGACCAGTGGGTGAGTCTAGATTATGGGGTTTACTGGAGCAAACTTGCACTCTAAAAGCTCTGATAGCAGTGTCTTAGTTAGGGTTTCTACTGCTGTGAAGACACACCATGACCACAGCAACTCTTATAAAGGAAAACATTTAGCGGGGGGCTCACTTACAGTTTCAGAGGTTCAGTCCATTATCATCATGGTGGGGAGCATGGTGGCGTTCAGGCAGACATGGTGAGGGCTATACCTCGATCAGCAGGCAACAGGAAGTGGACTGTGACGCTGAGCAAAGCTTAAGCAAAAGAGACCTCAAAGCCCGCCCCCACAGCGACACACTTCCTTCAACAAGACCACATCTACTTCAGCAAGGCCACACCTCCCAATAGTGCCACTCCCCATGAGCTTATGGGGGCCAATGACATTCAAACTCCCACTAACAAAAACATGATGCCTTGTGCTTCCTCCAGAAGGCTGGGCTGTATTCCTGTGAGTACACTTATGTACCTTTGTTTGCTTATATTTGTGGAAATTAAGGAAAAATACGCTTTAAAAATGCCCTGAAGGACTGAGTTCACTTAGAACTAAGATATCAGGGACAGTGCAAGAGCAGCTGGGGACGCAGGCTCCCTGCTTCTACCTACAGGACCTTGAGGACTTTTGTTCTGAGACCCCGACTGAAGGGGAGTCAAGATTCTTGACTTCACCACAGGAAAAACCAGTCTTGGATGCTGTGTTCATCCAAAACAGATGTGGAATTTATTAGGAAGCTATTTCAGCACAAAGAAGAGCTCAGGGAAAGAAGAAGACAGAGTGTGGTGTGAGATTCTCAAGAGAGATAATCATGCTTAAGCTAAGTAAGCAGCAGTGTATTTGAGTTTGGTGGCCCTCAAGTGACTTCTCAGGGGGCTGATGAGGAAGGTTTTGTTTTTCAGTAAATGAGATAATAAAAGCAATTACTGGTGTTCTTTGGATGCCATTACTGTTAATCAAGTAACCCTAGGTCGTAAGGATGGCACAGGAAGTTAAGATTGTGTGTGTGTAGTGTGTGTGTATCTGTGTGCATGTGTGTATGTAGGTGTGCATGTATATGTATGTATATGGACACCAGAGGTCAATATCAGGTAGACTCCTATCACTTTTTGTTTTATTTTTCAAACTAAATTTATTCTTTGACAATTTCATATATGTATGCAATACATTCTGATCTCACCCACCTCCTCCCCATCTCCACCAGCAATCCTGCTTTCCCTACTTCATACTTTGTGTTTTGTTATTATTTTGAGACAGGCTGACACACTGAGCTTAGAACTGATGGATTAGTTAGATTGGATTGTTAGTGAGCTTGTAGGCTCACTGCAGGCCTCCTCAAACCCTGCCTGAGGATTGAGATGTGTGTCGACACACCGACTTTTCTGTGTGTATCTGAGCACAGGTGAGCACACTTTCATGGCAGGCACTCTGCTGACTAAGCTATCTCCCCAGTGAGCTACGATGTTTTTACTGTAAGCAAAAGCTTAGAGTGTTTGTGGGATTCCCAGAGAATATCTGGGAAAGGAGTAAGGTCGCACTCGAAGGTCACCTAAGCTCAGCCTGTAAGCATGGTTCATTGATGTTTTAGAATTCTTATTTGAAGTATCTCTAAATAAAAGGACTAGTGCCTCTATGCAGATGACCTTCATAGAAAATGTTAATTGTGCTAGAATTCTTGACTCAGCTGATCGGAGATGTCAAACAGACTCCCAGGTAAGGGGCTCCTTTTAAAGATTTCTACAGTTTTCAATATTTTTTTTGTTAAACTATCTCTTCTGTTTACAATTTAAAAATTTGCATTTATGATAAACCAGAGTTCATCTACATCAAGCAGCACAAAAAATTTTAAGGGTGTTTTATTATTGGAATTGGAGCCTTCCACACATGTTAAATTAATTGGAGAATTGTTTACCTCCTGAACTTGGCATCTATAGCCAGGGAAGCCGGGTAACTCAGGCTAATTATTTGTAACTATTATTGGCTGAATCCACACTAACTTCTTATTCTGTCCTGAGGAATATAGTCTTTTTTGATTTATTCTCATATTTTTGGTGATTGTTTATGACTATGATCTTATGTTCCTGTTGACTATTATTATTTTTAATCTTGATTCCTTAGATTACCAAAAGAAATAAAAAAAAACCCTCCTTCTTTAAATATTTTGACTAGAGAATCCTGTGTTTCGGCAGTGGAATTGCCAATTCTACAGGATTTTGTTTAGTAAAGATTCATAGTAGAGCCACAGAAAGTGTCTCCTCATTTCTCCATAAATGGGCGTGGTTTCTTTTGGGTCAGTTTTAATGGTCTTGTCAGCCAGTCATCTGAATCACTAATGCTATTGTTATAGGTCACCCAAGCTCTATTTATTTCACAGTCCTGTTCCATCAGCGAGAAAGAACTTCAGTTTCATACTAATTAGGTCAGCCATGTTTCCCCAGACACAGGCAATGCTGTGAGTGACAATTTAACCAAAAATCAATTTGTGTGTGTGTGTGTGACAAGACAGTACAATTTAATAAAACATAAAAGATATAATATTCTCTATGTAATACACAATATCTCTTTTGTGTCAGACAGGACACTTCAAAATTATTCCAGAGTGCTAAATCAACCTGAGAAGGTTTGTGTATGTGTACATATACATACATATATATCATGTAAATATATATGATACAACACACACATATGATGTAGGTTTCTGACTCTTTATCAGACAAATTGTCAACAAACAGTATAGAATTGGTATCATTCCTGAGAGAATGTATCTGTTTGTTTGGCTGGAAGTTGAACCAGACATTACGAGAAGGCTACAAATACAGATTCATTTTGAAAAAAGAATAAACAAACAGACAATTGTGTGTTCGCTGGACATAAGCATTTTAGTAAGGACCATGAAGAGAACAACTCAATAACCTTACAAATGTATAAAAGGCAAAAATTCTGTGGCTAAAAATGCTCTCAGCCATAGTATTTATATCACCCCAGACTCCCAAGGTTACGGATGCTGCTATTTTTAGATATCCTCAATTTCAGTACCACCAATTTTATCAGATGATTTGGTTTACTTGTAGGTGGGAACATTATGTTCAAATTGTTTTACTCGGAAAACAACAGCGAGTTTGTCTAAAGTTCATCATATGATATCATGCATATCAGAGGAGGGCTAGGCGGATAGTTGCAGAAATCTATGCAGGTGAAGAGCTCAGGACCAAGGGAATATCGAGTCATACTGTGAAAGGCAAAAGTGAAATGAAATGTGCTCTCTTTAGCACACCAAGAAATTCCCCGGCAAATCAGACAAACTTGAAAGTGGTCCATCCGGGAAACCAGCCACGATACACAGGCAGCTGTGACAGTTAAACTTGGAGCTTTCAAAAGTGTGCTTGGCTTTCTGAAGACTGGATCCTTTGCAGAGTGAGGAAACCAGGGCCTGCAAAATAATCTATCGATACACAGGCAGCTGTGACAGTTAAACTTGGAGCTTTCAAAAGTGTGCTTGGCTTTCTGAAGACTGGATCCTTTTCAGAGTGAGGAAACCAGGGCCTGCAAAATAATCTATCCTTTAAAACTTAATAGTCAAGCCATCAGCCTCTAATTTGTGATGTGTTAATTTGCAAAAGCTTGACTGTATGAAACCTTTATATTTGTGTGAGTATATCCTGGTCTCTGCCTAAGAAAATTAGCCAAAACTATGACATCAGGTTGAAAGTAAATACTATAAATAGTTGAAAACTTGTAGCAGAAATTTAATAAAAAGAAGTGTAAGGTTTGTTTGTTTGATTTGATTTTTTTTGCTGTTTTTTATTTTTCAGGACAGAGTTTCTCTCTGTAGACCTGGCTGTCTTGGAACTCTCTCTATAGATCAGGCTGGCCCCAAATTCAGAGATCCACCTGCAACTGCCTCTCACGTGCAGGGATAAAAGATGTAAAGGCATGTGCTCCACTATGCCTGGCTAATTTTTTTTCCTTTTAGTGTCATACTAAAGCAAGATTTGTAATAGGTAGTAAGTAGAAAAGCTATGTATTTGTGTGTTTTTTAATTACTGAAAGATTGGAAAACAATTTTTTCTAATATAAGAGCAGCATTTTTTTTTTCAAGACACTTTTTCTCTATGCAGCCCTGGCTGTCCTCGAACTTGCTCTGTTGATCAGGCTGGCCTCAAGCTCACAGAGATCCACCCATCTCTGCCTCCCAAGTTCTGGGATTAAAGGTGTGTACCACCACCACCTGGCATGATTTTAATTTTTAATGGCTGAAGATATTGTGTGTTTGAACCACATTTTCTTTTGCCATTCATTTGTTGTTGAATATATAGACTTGTTCTATTTCCTAGATATTTTGAATAGTACAACAATAAGTGTGGATTTTCTAGTGTAAAGATTCAACATTCTTATTGTTTGAGACTTTCATACCTGCATGCATGTGTGTTTTTTTTTAATTTAAATTTTATTTTTTGGAAGAATTTCATACATGAGTGCTGTGGAACAATCCTTTTGTACACTGTGAAGATTGGTTTAATACACTTGGATTGATTTAATAAAAAGCTGATTGGCCAGTAGCCAGGCAGGAAGTGAAGGCCAGACAACCAAACAGAATGCTAGGAGGAAGAAGGGTGGAGTCAGAGGAGTTGCCAGCAGATGCAGGGAGAAGCAAGATGAGCATGCCATACTGAGAAGAGGTACCAAGCCATGTGGCAGAGCATAGATAAGAAGTATGGGTTAATTTAAATGTAAGAGTTAGCTAGTAACAAGCCTGAGCTATTGGCCAAGTATTTATAAGTAATAATAAGATGCTCTTGTGGTTATTTGGGAAGTGACTGCCAGGATAGAAACTCCCCCTACACACGAGCACTGTATTTGCATCCATTTCACCATTCCCTTTCCTCCTTCCAACTCCACCTATGTCCCCCTGAATCTCAAATTGATGACCTCTTCTTGTCAAGATTATTATTGATACACACACACACACACACACACACACACACACACACACACACGCTGTCGGATGGTCTGTATGTCAAGTGTGTTGCTGATTGGTCAATAAATAAATCACTGATTGGCCATTGGCTAGGCAGGAAGTATAGGTGGGACAAGGAAAAGAATTCTGGGAAATGGAAGGCTGAGAGGGAGACACTGCCAGCCGCCATCAGGACAAGGAAGATGTAAAGTACCGGTAAGCCACAAGCCACGTGGCAAGGTATAGATGAATAGAAATGGATTAATTTAAGCTGTAAGAACAGTTAGCAAGAAGCCTGCCACGGCCATACAATTTGTAAGCAATATAAGTCTCTGTGTTTACTTGGTCGGGTCTGAGTGGCTGTGGGACTGGCGGATGAGAGAGATTTGCCCTGACCGTGGGCCAGGCAGGAAAACTCTAGCTACAAATGGCGCCCAACGTGGGGCAAGAGTTTCCACCTAAAACCTGAGTAAAAAGATTCTAAAACGGAGCTGAAAACAGTTCCTAGTTGTCTCTTTCAAGTTAGTGGCAGCCTGCATGTTTGAGCTACTGCTGGCGGGTTCCTAGCGTGCGTGCTCGACCTGCCACCGTATGGCAGGAATGAGGCCTCTGCAAGTGGCACATTAAGCTGCATGATGGATTTAGCCTTTGCTAGTACAAAACAAAAACAGAGGTTTCTAGGCTGCATGCTGCTTGGATAAAAGCATTGACCCACGATAGCTCCCAGAGCTGGTGGTAAACATGTACTACCGCCATGCTGGGAAGCTAAAATGGGCGGACCCAGCAGCCATAGCGCCAGCGCCATTTCAGGCTTAGAAGGCTACAGTTTAAAACAATAGGCTCAAGCTAATATAAAAAAATAAGCCACGTAAAGATGGCTACCACACAGAGAATCTGGATTATGTTCTCTTTGATATTTGTAACTAAAGAAAAACATTTGATTACAAAAGCTGTTGAGTTATGCCAAAATGTATATTTTAAAGGTACCTTGACTTCAAAATTTGGATGTAAGAATATGTTGCTTTGGAAAGGAGGCTCTGATTTTGTTTCCACAGAAAGCCAGAGGCTATGGATTTATTCAAGATTAAGATACATCAGATTTGACCAGCCAAGACCCCCTGAAAGATCTCCGATGACACCATGGCCCTGATGATCCAACATCCAGAATGGTTTCAAGGCAACTGGCTCAGACGACATACCCTCATGGACTATTCCATAATTCTAAAATTTTCTTTATATCCCCATAAGATACAGCGCCCCCCTCCAGCAGGAAGTAATAAGAGAAACTACGCCCAAATTCCCAAGTATACCAAGCTGACTTTGGAGATATGTAAAGGTTAAAACCTTCCTTTTTAAGAAAAGAAAAGGGGAAGTGCTGTGGGATGGTCTGTATGTCAAGTGTGTTGCTGATTGGTCAATAAATAAATCACTGATTGGCCATTGGCTAGGCAGGAAGTATAGGCGGGACAAGGAAAAGAATTCTGGGAAATGGAAGGCTGAGACACACACACACACACACACACACACACACACACACAGAGCCAATGAAGCTCATTTAATGTTGCTTGTATGTACATGTGTTTAGAGCTGACCACTTGAACACCTATCAGGCGACTCATCCCTGGAAA
This sequence comes from Peromyscus eremicus, assembly GCF_949786415.1. Taxonomy (NCBI): domain Eukaryota; kingdom Metazoa; phylum Chordata; class Mammalia; order Rodentia; family Cricetidae; genus Peromyscus; species Peromyscus eremicus. The sequence goes on along the minus strand of NC_081416.1, from coordinate 31,931,892 downwards.
AAAAAGATTCTCCTTCTCTCAGGAGCCATTGATTGTCTTTATCTTTTCATCTAGGGGTGGGACCTTGCAAGATTTTCCTATCCACACTGGCATGTTGACTAGTGGTGTCATTATGCAGGTCTTGTTTAGGCAACCATATTGTTGCAATTTTTTGGGTGCAGCTTCCCTGTTATGTCTAGAAGACACTATCTAGAAGCAGGTATCATGGTCCTCTGGCTCTTACAATCTTTCCTCCCCCTCTGCAATCTTCCCTGAGCCTTACACGTCAGGACTGCATTGTAGATGTACCAACTGGTGTTGGGCATCTCATCGTCACTTACTCTCTGCATTTTGGCTAGCTGTGGATCTGCAATAGTTTCCATCTGTTGCAAAAAGAAGTTTATTTGATGAGGGGAATGAGCTAACCTCACCTGGCTGAGCTGGTGCGAAGGCTTCGCACACAATATGTTTTGCTCTCTAGTTCACCTTATTCCCTTGGCATCAATGACTCCTTCTCAACTTCATTTGTTCTTTCCCCCCACTAAGTCCATTAAGCACTGCCGTTATATATTATGCCAGTGGGGTAGTTCTCCTCCTTTTCCCCACTAAGTCCTCACAGTACTGCCAGTATGTGTATGGGGATAGGGGCAGCTACTAGAGCAGTGTTTCTCAACCTAGTGACTTCTAGCTTCAAAAATATTTACATTATGATTTATAACAGTAGCAAAAGCACAGTTATGAAGTAGCAACAAAAATAATTTTGTGGCTGGGGCCCACCACAACATGAGGAACTGTACTAAAGGGTTGAAGCATTAGGAAGGTTGAGAACTGCTGCACTAGACCATGAGTCGCTTCTAGGTGGTCACATCATTGAAGAAACTGACTCTCCTCCCAGAAGCCATCAATTGCCCATGGCTCCTCAGCTAGGGGTATGACTTCTTCCATCAATTGGGGTTTTGTTGGTTTTGTTTGGCTTAATCTTGAGCAAGTCTTGTGCACACTTTGAGTTCATATGTTCAACTACCCTGTTGTGTCCTAAAAACACTGTTTTATTATAATTAATTAATTAACCAATCGATTGATTCCCCTCCCTCCATCCTCTCCTCCAAGTTCCTCCACCAACCTCCCCCTTTCTCCCCCATCTACTCCTCCTTTCACCTCAGAAAAGGGCAGGCCTCCCATGATCAGCCAGCCATGACATATCAAGTTGCAGTAAAGCTAGGCACCTTCTCTCCTATTAAGGGTGGACTAGGCAATCTAGTAGGAGGAAAGGGTCCCAAAAGCAGGTAACAGAGTCAGAGACAACCCCCAGAGTCCTATAGGAAGATCAAGTTATACAACTGTAACATATGTGCAGAGGACCTAGGTCAGTCCCATGTAAGCTTTCTGGTTAGTGGTTCAGTCTCTATGAGGCCTTATGAGCCCAGGTTAGTTGATTCTTTGGGTTTTCTTGTGGTGTCCTTGGCCCCTTTGGCTCCCACAGTCCTTCTTCCCCCTCTTCCACAGGATTCCTTGAGGTCTTTGTAATGTTCGGTTGTGGGTCTCTGCATATGTTTCCATTAGTTGCTGGGTGAAGTCACTCTGATGGCATTTGGGCTAGGCAACAATCTATGAGTATAACAGAATATCATAATATCATTAGGAATCATTTCATTGACTTTTTTTTGCCAGTCATTTTTGATTCTATTCTAGGTCTCTGGGCTGTCCAGCCTCTGGGTTTTAGTCCTCCAGGCAGTGTCAGGGGTGAGCTTTCTCTCATGGTATGAGCCTCAAGCTGGACCAAGCATTGATTGGCCACTCCCAAAATTTCTGCACCACCTTTACCCCAACATATCTTGTAGGCAGAACAAATTGTAGGTCAAATGTTATATGGGTGGGTTATGGTACAAATCCCTCTACTGGAAATCTCACCTGGTTATAAGCCAGTTCAGGCTCCATATCCCCCATTGCTAGAAGTCTTAGATAGGGTCACCCTCATAAATTCCTGGGAGTTTCCATTACTTTAGAATTCCAGCTTGTCCCAGAGATGTCCCTGATTCCAGTTGTCTTTTCCAGTACTCCCTCCCTCCATCCTCACCCCACCTGATCCCTCCTGTTCCCATGTCCAGCCTCCACCCAGACCCCCCTCCACCTATGATGTCTATTCCATTTTCCCTTCACAGTGAGATTCACATGCCCTCCCACCCCTGGGGCCCTCTTTGTCACTTAGCTTCTTTGGGTCTGTGGATTGTAGAATGGTTATTCTTTAATTTGTGGCTATTAGCCACCTATAAGTGAGTACATATCTTGTTTATCTTTCTAGGTCTGGGTTACCTCACTCAGGATGATTGTTTCTAGTTTCATCCATTTGCCAGCAAATTTTAAGATGTCATTGTTTTTAACAGCTACTCCATTGTGTAAATATACCACATTTTAAAAATCCATTGTTTGGCTGATGGACATTTAGGTTGTTTTCAGTTTCTGGCTATTATGAATAAAGCTGCTAAGAACATAGTTGAGCAGGTGTCCTTGTGATGTGGTAGAGCATCTTTTAGGTATATACCCAGGAATCTATAGCTGGGTCTTGAGGTAGGTTGATTCCCAATTTTCTCAGAAACCACCATATTGATTTCCAAAGTGGCTGTATTTAGGGAACCACGGCCATACCTCACAGTGACTTTGAAGTCTCCAAAAAGAGGATGGGATCTCACAATGATTTCACATTGACTATGATGAAGCCATTAAGCTGATTAACACCACCCAAAGATCGGCTTTGGACTACAAACTGCTCAGGACAATTTTGAGATGGCTAGCTGAGATGATCCAACCTCACAGACTACTCCAGCAAGGACTGAGACAAGCTTTGCACTTTTCCATTATGCAGAGACTGGACAAATGATACAGCTGACTCTCCCAGGACTTGACAATTAACCCTCAAATTTTCTTTTCAATATTCCCTAAAGATGACTTCTCCCCCAGACAGCAGGAAGTAATTTTAAGAACACAATGCCACATTCCCAAAAGGTGGAGTGGGTGGTTTTTGGTCTCTCAATGGGTTATGGATAATTGCCATTGTTTAGGATGGTTGGTTACAAGCTGTTAATTGTTAGTGGTCAGAAAAAAAGCTACACAGTTAGATTAGATTCAGGGTTCTTGTTTGAAAAAAAAAAGAGAAAAGGAAAGAAAAAAAGGATATAGATAAGAAGTAGATTATTGAATCTACTCTAAAAAAAGATATAGAAATGATGAATAAAGGGTCGATTATTGAATCTACTCTGAAAAAGATAGAAATGATAGGATAAAAGGGAAGATTATTGAATCTATTCTGAAAAAAGAGAATATAGATATGATAAGATAAAAGTTAGATTATTAAATCTACTTTTAAAAGGCAACTACTAGTTTTAAATATTTTTACACTGGATTGGACTTTTGTATATTGTATACAAAATTTGCATTGGACTCACTAAAATAGGATAAATAATGAAATTTTTGTCTGAATTTGTCAAATGTTAATGGACGACATTGTTAATATTAATGTAATGTATATTGTATATATTTATTGTATATAGTTTTTCTTATATTAGTTATAACTTTTTTATTTTAGACAAAAAAGGGGAAATGTGGTTAATATATTGGGCACCCCAATAAACTTATCTGGAGGTCAGAGAACAGAACAGTCACCATATTAAACATAGAGCTTAGGTAGTGGTAGCACATGCCTTTAATCCTAGCATTTGGGAAGCAGAGATCTGTCTGGATCTCTGTGAATTCAAGGCTACACTGGGAACAGAGCCAGGCATGGTAGCACAGACCTTTAATCCCAGCACTTGAGATGTCATGTCTTTGCTTAGGAAGGACACATGCCTTTGATCCCAGGAAGTAATATGGCAGGACACAGAAAGGTATATAAGGTGGGAGGAAACAGGGACTCATGCTCTTAAGGTGTGAGGACCAGGAAATAAAGGCTTTTAAGCAGTTCAGCTGAGATCCATTCAGGTGAAGACTCAGAGGCTTTCATTCTGGGGAAACAAGATTTGCTGAGGAGTTGGTGAGGTAAGGTTGGCTGTGGCTTGTTCTGTCTCTCTGCTCTTTCAGAATTTACCCCAATATCTGGCTCTGGGTTTTTTAATAAGACTGTTTAGCATCCTACAGCTGTACAAGTTTTCACTCCCACTAGCAATGGAGGAGTGTTCCCCTTGTTCCACATCTTTATCAGACTGAGCTATCACTTGTGTTTTTGATCTTAGCCATTCTGACAGGTGTAAGATGGAATTTCAGAGTCATTATGATTTGCATTTTCCTGATGGCTATTGATGTTGAACATTTCTTTAAGTACTTCTCAGTCATTTGAGATTCCCCTGTTGAGAATTCTTTGTTTAGACCCGTACCCAATTTTAAAATTGGATTATTTGGTTTTTGATGTCTAGTTTTTTGAGTTCTCTATATATTTTGGAGATCACCCCTCTGTCAGATGTGGGGCTGATGAAGATCTTTTCCTGTTCTGTAGGCTGCCATTTTGTCCTTTTGACAGTGTCCTTTGCCTTACAGAAGCTTTTCAGTGTCAGATGGTCCCATTTATTAATTTTTAATCTTAGTGCCTTCACGATTGTTGTTTTGTTCAGGAAGTTATCTCCTGTACCAATGGGTTCAATGCTATTCCTCACTTTTTCTTTTCTTTTCTTTTTTTTTTTTTTGGTTTTTCAAGACATGGTTTCTCTGTGTAGCTTTGCGCCTTTCCTGGATCTCGCTCTGTAGACCAGGCTGGCCTCAAACTCACTTTTTCTTTAATCAGGTTCAGTGTATCTGGATTTATGTTTAGGTCTTTGATCCACTTGGATTTGAGTTTTGTGCAGGGTGGATATGGAACTATTTGCATTTTTCTTCATGCTGACATCCAGTTAGAATAGCACCATTTGTTAAAGATGCTTCCCTTTTTCCATTGTATATTTTTGGCTTCTTTATAAAAAATCAGGTGTCCATAGAAATGTAGACTAATGTCTGGGTTTTAGATTTGATTCCGTTGATCCTCACCCCCTTTTTGCCAATACCATGCAGTTTTTATTACTATTGCTCTGTAGTACAGCTTAAAATCAGGAATGGTGATATCTCTAGAAGTTCTTTTATTATATAGGATTGTTTTAGCTATCCTGGGTTCTTTGTTTTTCCATATGAAGTTGAATATTGTTCTTTCAAGGTCTCTAAAGAATTGTGTTAGGATTTTGATGGGCATTGCATTGAATCTGTAGATTGCTTTTGGTAAGATGGCCATTTTTTTCTATGCTAATCCTACCAATCCATGAGCATGGGAAATCTTTCCATCTTCTGATAACTTTTTCACTTTTTTTCTTCAGAGACTTAAAGTGCTTGCCATACAGGTCTTTTACTTGTTTGGTAGAATTACACCAAGATATTTTATATTGTTTGTGGTTATTGTGAAAGGTATTGTTTCCCTAATTTCTTTCTAAGCCCACTTACTGTCTATATATAGGAGGGCTACTGATTTTTTAAATTAATTAGTTAATTAATTAATTTTAGCTTATTTTGTGAGCTTCCATGTGGTTGCCAGGAATTGTACTCAGGACCTCTGGAAGATCAGCCAGTGCTCTTAAATTCTGAGCATCCAGCCACTTTGCTGAAGGTGTTATCAGCTATGGGAGTTACCTGATACAACTTTTGGGGTTTCTTATGTGTACTATCATATCATCTGCAAATAGTGATACTTTGACTTCTTCCTTCCCGATTTGTATCCATTTGATCTCTTAAACTTCAAGTACCATATTGACTAGATATAGAAAGAGTGGACAGCCTTGTCTTGTCTCTGATTTTAGTGGAATACCTTTAAGTTTCTCTCTATTTAATCTAAAAACACTATTTCATTGTAGTCATCTACTGCTTCTGGCTCATAAACTTTTTGACCCCTCTTCCTCAATGATCCCTGAGCCTTGAGAGGAGAGGGCATGATATAGATGTCTCACTTAAGGATGAGTACATTGCAGTCTCTTGTTTTTTGAACATTGGCTCATTGTGGGTTTCTGCGCTAATCACCACCTACTGCAAAAGAAAGCTTCTTCAATCAGAGTTGCAATGTGTTAGTCCATGAGTATCATGATAACTCCTTAGGATTCAGTTTAATAATATGTCCATTTAGCAGAATGATACTAGTCAGTTATACCCTGGTGCCTATGATCTATACAGTTACAGGTGTTTGGTCCCAGAATTAGTCCTAGCTTTTGGAGTGGGCCCTAAATCCAATCTGAAAGTGTTTGGTTACTCCCATAACGTTCATGCTGCTGCTGACCAGTGTGAACAGTCTGCAAGACCAATCATTATTGTAGCTTTCAGGATTCACAGATGGGTAACATTGATGAATACTTTTCTCCTCTGGGAAGCAATGAATACTAACTTCCAGAGCTATGAAAAACAGCCAGTAGGGACAAAATTTCCAGGTTAATAAGAGTTTTATTCCTCTACGTTCCATGACTCAAGTATGTGATATCTTTAGCAATAGGGTATTGCTGTCAAGTCCTGGAAGGTAGGGAAGAGCAATGACAACAGCCTGCATTTTTGGGTGGTAGATGGGATTCCACTGACCAATACCTTTAAAAAAGGTAACACAATGGTGTCTTGGAGAGGCAATGCTCCTCCTTATAGGGTAACTGCATTTATATTCTTTATATTATGTGCATATTTTAAAAAGTAGTAGTTTTAAGTAGTAGGTTTCCACATGAGTTTTCTAATGGTCTTTAGTGTTAGTTATCTCTCCTTATACTTCTTCTTCTTATGCCTCAACATATGTAAATCAATAAATATAATCCATCTCATAAATATATTCAAGGACAGAAACTACATGATCATCTCATTAATTATAGAGAAGGCCTTTAGTGTTATATCTCCCCATATTTCCTCTTCTGATATTTCAACATACATAAATCAATAAATATAATCCACCACATAAAATATTCAAGGACAGAAACTACATGACCATCTCATTAGATACAGAAAAGGCCACTGACAAATACATTAGTTTGTGATAAAAATCCTGGAGAATCTAGGGCTACAGATTATATATTTCAAGACAATAAAGGCAGTCTACAGCAGGTCCATAGCCAATGTCATGCTAAATGGGGAAAACCTCAAAGAATTTCTGCTGTAATCAAGAACAAGTATGCCCACATACTCCACTCCTGTTCTTTATAGTTCAGGAAGTATTAGCTAGATCAATAAGACAGATGTAGGAGTCAAAGGGATATAAATAGTAAAGGAAGGAGTCAAAGTATCCTTATTTGCACATGCTATGATTTTATACATAAAAGGACCTAACAACTCCACCAGACAACTCCTACAGCTGATAGATGCATTCAGCAAAGTAACAGGATGCAAAATTAATACACAAAATTAGTCACCTTAATATACACCATCAATAAACATACTGAAAAAGAAGTCAGAGAAATAATCTTATTAATAATAGCCTCAAAAGATTAAAATATATTGGAATAAATCTAATCAAGGAAATGAAAGACTTGTACAATGACTACTGTAAGACACTAAAGAAAGACAGCAGGAGATAAAGCCCTGCCATGCCCATAGATTTGTAGATTTAATATTATGAAAATGACCATTTAACTGAAAGCAATCTACAGATTCAATACATTCCCCTTCAGAATCCCAATGCGATTGTTCACAGAAAGTATAAAAGCAATCTTTAGTAGAGACACAAAAGACCAAGAATTTTTGACAAAGAGGTTAACAATCACAATACGCATTGGAGAAATGACAGCATCTTCAACACATGATGCTGGTCAAACTGGATAGTTACATGTAGGAGAATGAAACTATATCCTTATTTCTTATTCTGTTTAAAACTCAACTCCAAGTGGATCAATGACCTCAACATAAAAGCTGTTACCCTGAATATGATTGAAAACTCGGGACTACTCTTGAACTTAGAGGTATAGGAAAGGACTTTCTGAACAAACCCTAGTATCGTAGCCATTATTAATTAATTAAACAATTAATGAATGGAGCTCATGAAACTAAAAAAACTCCTGTACAGCAAAGACACCATCATTCAAGTGAAGAGGCAGCCCACTGAATGGGGAAAAATCTTTGTCAGCTATATATCTGACAGAGAGTTAGTATCTAGAATATATAAAGAACTCAATAAAACTAATTAAACACTGGCCTGTGGAACTAAACATTGTTCTCAAAAGAAATACAAACAACTGAGGTGTATTTTAAAAAATGTTCAACATTCTTGGTTAGCCACCAGGGAAGTGCAAACTAAAACGATTTTGAAATTTCATCTTACTTCAGTCAGAACGGCTAAGATTAAGAAAAACCAAATGACAACAAATGCTGGCATGTACGTGGGAGTAAAAATTGGTGCAGCCACTACAGAAATCACTGTGAAGGTTCTTCAAAAGCTAGAAATAGATATACCAAATACCTAGCTATATAATCTTTGGGCCTATACCCAGAGGATTTAATATACTGTCACAGAGGTACTTGCTCATCCATGTTTATTGCTGCTCTGTTAACAATAGCTAGGAAATAAAATCAACCTGGATGTATATCAACTGATAAATGGATAATGAACATGTGGTACACTTATGCAATGTAATATTTATTCAGCTGTTTAAGAAAAATAACATTATGGAATCTTCAGGTACATGAATGGAGTTGAAAATAATTATTCTTACTGAGGTAATAGAGACCCAGGAAGATAAATGTCACATATTCTTTTATATGTGGATGCCAGCTTTGAATCTTTGGATGCTGAATATAAAAGGAATTGGAGGGCTTTCAAGGGAGGAGAGATGGAGTGCGGGAGAATGGGGAATAACAAAGAGTTAACTTTTGAAAGCTCATCCTTTTAAACTGTGTATGACTATCACATGTTTTTCAAATATTTTAATACAGGTTTAGTCTTGTCATACTGTCTACTAAATAATAGAGTAAAATTGATACTCAAGGAAGACATGCCACGGTGTCTTAAATGTATGCACACATCCCAGTTGTAAATCAACTTGTTAAAGAGAGTGACATTAAGGGCAAACCATGATCAGAACATACTGTATGAAAAAGATATTTTCATTAAAAAGGAATGAAATTAAATTGATGCCACCTTTTCATAAATAATGCATTCTATAAAATTGAGACAATATTTGCAGTACTTACTAAAGGAAAACAAAAGTAGTTCAAGTTGGTGTTAAGGTAACCCCAAACTAGACACTGGAAGACTCTAAGTTGTAACCAAACCCACACTTGTTTCATGGCTTTGACCAAGCCAGGCAGTCTGTGGCCATGATTATGTATACAAACCGCCTACATCAGGTGTCATCTGAAGGTCAATGTGTTTATGCTAGCTGTTTTTGTTATACATGTAGAATGCCAGGCAGCCGTTCTGGGCATGGTGGTCAGAGTGGATGCCAGCACAGCTGTAATGAGCGGACTGCCAGAAACAGGCTGACTATATAGGCAAAATAGGCAGATGATACTATTTTGTGAGTGAATGGAACATCTTGGCTATAAAGATTCTAAAATCTTGTATTAACTATATAACTGATAATACAATTGAAGTGATTCTTGAAATTTCCAATATGGATTATTTTATAGATAGGGCATACCTGTCAACTAACAGGTAGCTATTAAGATAACATATGGTGATGGAAGCTAGGCAATATTACAACATCACATTGATAAACTCTAAGTTCTTAATAAGTAAGTCTGCAGAAGCAGTTGAAATTTTATAAAAGTTTGGCAACTTTTAAACTTACTTCAAAGAGAGGACCAGTGATGTAGCTCAGGGGGTAAAGGTGCTAATGTGAAGCTGACGACCTGAGTTCAATCCCGAGAACCCAGAAGGTGAAAGAAGAGAAACAATTACTAAAGTTTTCCTCTGACCTCTACATGTATGCCATGGTATGCCCCGCCCCCAAATACATACACAAATGTAATAAAAGTACCCCAAAGGAATAAGAAGAAAAATCTGACTCAGAATATAAGTATATTTTTTATGTAAGATCTGAATTGTTAAAGATAAGCTCTTAAACTTAGTGTATTTATTAGTAAAAAATACATCAGAAACCTATGTTTTAGTGTATTTAAGTTTGGCTTAAGATTTGATGTAAGAAAAATCTCCTATAAACATAACCTATAGAACTTGACACAAAAATTATAATTATACCTAGTAATAATTACAGCACATTGTTATCAGCATTTTTAAAGTCATGAAGTGGTATTCTTTATATATATATATGTGTGTGTATATATATATATATATATATATATATATATATATATATATATATATATATAATGGAGGTTGGCTCAGTAAAGTGAACATCAGTCAAAGTCTTCTCTTGTGAAAGTTCACTCAGTTCATCTACACAATGACATGATATTCTGCTAATCTACACTCGGGAACATACTGATGAAAGTTGAAAATGGCGTTCAGTGTTGGAAATGGAAGGCACATTAATGGAATCTATTTCAAGCAGAACAATGTCAATAAGTAAAATTTCTTAGTAAAATATCTAAGGCAACAATAAAACTCCTCTAGGCAGGTGTATTTCTCCTTCTCATTAGAGTTCTGGAAGCAGTGATGTCTAGAATTTTAAATGGCTTTTCCAAAGCCAATGTTCCCAATAAGTATTAGAGATAACTGAAACCTTGGTTATATTAATGTTTGTTTAATTTGGTATGCTACTTGAAATCAAAAGAATAGGTGAGTGCTCTACCAGTAAACTATCACCATCCTGAAAAACCTAAGTTTTAGCTGTTCTTTAATTTTTCACTTTGTATGGTCACTATTGTTTTGTAAGAATGTGTTAATTTATATCAAATACATTTAATATTGCAATGTGATGGTTTGGTGTCGTGAGCAAGGTGAAGCAACACTCTAGGGAGAGAATTAGACATACCTTTCCAAATAATTTGAGTTTTATCCTCCAGATGGCAAAGAGTATTTGATAAGGGCTGTGATACAGTGAATGTAAGATGATTCAACACCATAAACTTGTGGCATTCTATAAAGTATACTAAATGGAGAAAGAGCAGATAAAGTTCTGTAATGATCCAAGTGTGAGCAAGAGAAGTCTTATCCTGATACCAGCTCAAATGGACCTGGAAACTCATGAGAAGCGTAAAGGAAAACCCACTTTCAGAGTTTGTCTTGCGGTTAGATCATTCTGTGCTTATTTACTTTGATTCTAAATTCTCAGTTGGATGGTGATGATACAGACAAGTTAGTTGTAATACGGTAGCTCAATGAAACCTCTCACAAAATCAGATGCATTCTGATTTTCAGTATTTACAGTTTTATCCTGAAGGATTGCAGTCCAAGGCAGCCTCCTCTGTGGTTTTACCTTGTAAATCCAAACAACTAAAACTGATGACTTCTTAGTGAGGAGCAATGTGAAACATATTGCCCACCATGATGTCGTTGTTTCTGTTGAAGCTCAAATTGACTCCAGGGAATAGGAAAATTTTACTCTGACTTCACACACAAAATGTTTATAAAACAAAACTGTAAATATTTAATATTTTTTTAAAAAGCCTTTGGTAAGAGGAAACTGAACATCCATTTGTTTTCCTAATACTTCTTTCTAGTAGATATTGACTAAGAATAAATTGCTACACAAAATTTCTCTCTCTGTACATTTGTATATATTATGCATATGCAATGGCCTACTGTATTTACAAGGTTAATAGCTATCAATCTGCTATTTAAGTTATATGACAATTACTTAGGCATTGTAAAAAAATGTGTTTTTCTTAAATGTTCCTTCTTATATTATGATTCTTCCAATTATCTTAACATTAAAAAAAATGTGCATTGATATTTTGCCTTGGGTGTCAGGGCCCCTGGAACTGGAGTTACAGACAATTGTGAGCTGTCATGTAGGTGCTGGGAATTAACCCTTGGTCCTCTGGTAGAGCAGTCAGTGCTCTTAACCTCTGAGCCATCTCTCCAGCTCAACTATTATCTTAATCTTTCCGATAATGAATATTTTCTCTTTAGTGTCAGCAAAGTAGCTAACCAGTTAGACTTTGATGAGTGAGTAAAAATATTGATCAATTGATAAATGAAATAGAACCACAGAATAAAAAATGGTTACATTTTACTTCTCTTTTTTCTATTTTGTGTGTGTGTGTTTTTGTGTGTGTGTGTTTTGCACAGGACTGTGGGTTTACATGACCATGGATCCATGAAGTCTAGAAGAGGACACTGGATCGTTGGATCCACTGGAGCTGGACTTGCAGTTATTTACCATTTGTCAGATGACCAGCTTGTTACGTGAGTCCTGGGATCCCAGCTTTTGTTCTCAAGATTGTTCAGCAAGCACTTCTAACCACTGAGTTACCTCTCCTGCCAACTTCTCCCTTTCAAAGTAATACTTACAAATTATTATGTGTGCCTATATGAAGCATGTGTGTGGGTGAATGTGCCATAATGTACATATGGAGGTTAGAGGACCATTTATTGAGGTCAGTTCTCTCCTTCCATCAGATGGGTCCTGGAGGCTGCCAAGCAGAGCAAGAGCCTTTTCCCGCTGAGCCATCTTTCTGGCCCCTGGTTACATTTTTCTGAAAGGCTTCTCCATTTCATTACTGGATTAGTCATTTTATCTAACTTTTGATGCCACCAGCTCATTTTTATTACATTTAATACATTTGATGCATACATTGGGTAAAATGAAATTGTGTTTTCTTGTTAATTAACTCTGTAATTTTTTTCTTTGATGAATTTTCTGTTTATTTCTTTGACTCATTTATAGTAGAGTTGAATAAAACCCAGATATTTTACACAATCTTTACAATCAATTCTATTGTGAAAATATTTTTATTAGTTTATTGGTAACTTAGAAGAAGTGGCTTGAATGAGATGTTCTTAGTCTTGGGCGTTTGAAAGCTTATTCCCCAACTCGCGAAGCTGCATGGGGAGGCTTAAGAGTGGTGGCCTTGTTGGAGGAAAGAACGTTACTTCTGACAGGCTTTGAGATTTTAAAGCCTCTTGCCGTTTCCCAGTACTCTCTCTGTTCCCTATTTGTGGTTCTAGATGTGAGCTTTCCACTGTTCTTGTCACTACCCCTAGTGCCTGTTGGTGTGCTTCCCTGTCGTTATGGTGATGGACTCTTATCCCTCTGGAACCATAAGCCCCAAATAAACCCTTCCTTCTCTACGTTGCTTTAGTCATGGTGTTTTATCACAGCCACAGCAAAGTAGCTAGTGCATATGCTATTATTTTACATTCTTAAATGCTTAGAGATAATTTAGTTGACTCTCCTTGTCACATGCAATCACCTATCAGGTCTTTTTTCATAGATTTCAGTGGACTATTGGGTTCTGGTCCATCCACAGCCTTTGTATATGATGTTGAGCTTTCTCTGTTTTTATCCATTTGTTTCTTCTTATCTTTACCAAATAACTGCCTCCTACATTACCTTTGTCTCTTCATTTACTAGCCCCACTGTGGAACCTGGAACCAGCTGCATAATTGCCAAAGCTTGCCTCCTTATCTTTGAAGGGAGATATTATAAAACTGTCAATATTATGGGATTATGGGAAACATGTTATTATATGTAAAATATTTAAACTTGAGCACCTGAGCACCAAAAGCACTAAAAGAACTTAATAAATAATGATGATTCTCCCACAAAATTTTTTCCTAAGAAAATAATTTGGAAATCTGATGGAAATGTTATATTAAATAATTGTGTCATGAAAATTTCCTAGAAATGGTGAACAAATATGAAAGAAAAAGAATGGGAAGGTAACAAATCTAATAGCTAAGAATACTGGAACCTATTTACAAAGGAGTCTTACATTTTGTCCCTATATTTACTACTGTTTCCCATTATCAATTAGTAGGGAAACATTTTCTAAACATTTATTGATTTTCATTTTATCTGTGTGAGTGTTTTTACCTTCATGTATGTGTGTGCACCATGTGTGTGCATTTAATCCTTTTAAATGTGTGTACACATATCTGTGTGTATATACATATATATAAACATATATTTGTGTATATATTCTGCCTTTCTTCCTAAAAAGGCCTCCATTTAAAAACAACTTAGGATACTTTATGAAACAATCGCTACAATAGAGAACTGCAAATAATTTGGGGAACATGCAAAAGTGAAATGGAGTATGTTTATTAGATAGGAGAATCCTCATGAATGGAGACTATAATAAATACAGTAATTTATTCTGTGTACAGGGGACATGCTCTAAGAGCCACCATTGAATGCTTGAAGTTGTAGCTGAATCAGAAGTAGCTGCATATATAAGAGAATAGTATAAGAGAACATGGGAATTCGGGGTCATAAGAGGATATCCATCACTTATGGAGTGTGTACTGTGCACAAAACATTTCAAGAACATTTTCGCTTAGTTGTATAACGTCTGGAAAGAAGTTTCTATTATCTTATTTTAGGTATAAGGAAACTAAAATCTCCAGGAGTTGAGTAATATGCCCAAGTTCCCAAGTGATAATTTGCATTGCCATTTCCGATTCAATTCTGTCTAACCACAAACTGCATGCGCCTAGCCATTATGCCTATGTCAACAGCTACTCTGCTGTGACAGAAGCACAAGGGGGAGGTGGGTCTGTAAGACTGACTAAAGGGGATTCTGAAAACAGAATCTCGGAAGACATTGTAACACATGCATGTAGACCTTTATACTTGGAAAGTAATATGAGTAATGAAAGTCAAACTCAAAGTAGGGCATGTAGGGCACTCTTATTAAACACCATAGACTCATTGAACAGAAGTGGAACTTGTCTGAGACAACTGGTGTTCTTAGAACACAGAATTGAAGGACAAGCTCACCTACAGCAGCACCTGGTCCTAACACTGAGCACTATGCATAGAAGAGGCTGAAAAATGCAGTTCTTAATGATGAGAAGAATGCAGTAAGTAGTGCGTATTCTCACATTCGAGAGCAAGATGCTATGAGGGCAAAGAAAGAGATAACAAAAGCTGTTCTGAAGCCAGACAATTGCCTTCTCACCACCTCCCTCAACAGGGCCAAAGAGGCTATGGGAGGATCGTTTGGCAGCCTGTACGAAGGTGTGTAAGACCATTTGAGAAGGCTGTAAGAGTTTGCTATAATATGGGCCTACATATTATAATGAAAATGAAGCCCGGAACTTTGGTGTGAGGGAGCTACATTTCCAGGGATGATAGTACAATGAATAGATTAAAAACAAAACAAAACACCTTGTAGCCTTTAAGAAAAAGCTGGAATGAATGTAGAGGATGACTGGACGTTGTCCTCATGTTATGTTCTGGTGTTAGTTACCCTGAAAGTGTGGTTGTCATGAAGGTTCAGAGACTATGAAATTCCATGTTTACTTGTACATCCTTGTCCATGTAGAGATGTCGAGATATAGTTTTTTAATATTTCTTTAAGAAATCAGATTTATAGCTAACCATCTGCTAGATGTTTTCTTTTAACATTTTTCTTTGGTATACTTTCTCAAATAGTCTTTGAATTGGCTTTACCATGTCACTTGTTCTTTCCTTAATGGGCTAAAGAGATACTTGACACATACATGGCACACACACTTGCTGTATATTTGCATATTTGGATTTTATATATACTATATATATATACAACATAGACAATAATATATATTAATTATATATAATATTATATATATTAAATTATACAACATAGACAATAATATATATTAATTATATATAATATTATATATATTAAATAAGGCCACCATAAATTTGAGAGGGAGTAAGGTGGGGGCATGGGAGGGGTTAGAAAGAGGAAAGGGAAGGGGGAATGATATAAGTATAGTTAGATTAAAATTAAGAAAATGAAGACCAGTTGGAGGGGGTCAAGCCAGTCATCATATGGTGACTAGGAGATCTGAGTGAGAAGAGTGGACCTCAAAACAACTAGCCAGGAAAGGCATTCCTAAATGAATAGGAGTGAACTGAGAAGTTCTGGCAGGGAACTGAGGAGTGTGCAATGAAATCCATGGGGCAGTCAGTTTTGGCATATCGTGTGCTGTAAAATCTGACTGCATATTCTTCAGCTATGGGATCAGTCATATTGCAGGGGTGTCTGCCTCTGGGCTCCATACACTTGGCTCTCTTTCTCCTTAAGGTAAAATTTGAGTGGTGGACATCATGGCTACCCATGGTGAACTCTATTACTCTGCACCAAAATCTAACCATTATATAAAAAATGGAAATGGATCACACTAAATAGTGGGCAAGAAGAATAAATCTTCCATGTCCTTTGGAGATTAATTAATAGGTAGGATTTTCTTATGACTGAAATGAACCAGAGAAATTTTACAACTTATCTATAGTTAATTCAGGTACAAAGAAAACAGGCAAAATAACCCTAAAGAAGTTTTAAGGACAATGGAATTTTCCGAAGTATAGTTGCTTTATGATTGAGTTCTCTTGTTCCTTTGTTTTACACACACACACACACACACACACACACACACACACACACGAGCGCGCACACACACATACACACATGCACACATACACGCATGCATACATACATGCATGCACACATGCACACACGCATTGTCTGTATTTTTCTAGACAGCTAATTCTCACATAAACTATATGGAGTGGACAGTGACCGTTGACTGAGTTTGGGTGGTAAGCCTCTGTAACTGACAACATAATCCTGGCCACAAGAAAGGGTATAATTTAGACATAAAAGGTCTCAGACCTTTGGCCACAGTGGTTCACTTGAGGGTGGGCAGACGGCCCAAGCGAGGCAAGAATGTACATCCATTCCAAAGTCTTTTCCTTGTTGTTACACAGAACACAAGTTTCTGTTGAAGTTGATGGGGTGCTGTTAGCCAAGGACGTTGATGTTGGGTTACTTTTCTCATAGAGAAAGACCTATTGAGGTAAAAGGAATGAAACTGACACACAAAAAGCAATAGAAATAAAAAATGTCTCAGAGGAAGATCTGGTCCTTGGATCTCATCCTTTTGGGTTCTATCCTTTCTTTTATAGGTTCAAATTCAACATCCCCAAAACTTTCCGAGCAAGACATTTTGAACTGGATTTCTTTCAGTTGCATCAATTATTTCGCTAGTAAAATTACACACACACACACACACACACACACACACACACACACACACACTTCATTAATATTGCAGTTGAAAGATTACTTCCCTCAGTGCCATAGATGTAGTAAGTGAAAATGAAGAAACTAGAGTATAGATTTTTCTGACTGCACATCCTTGATCTGAACAGATCTTTTCATACTGTGAAGGCTCAAGGAAACTACAGAGGGCTTATGAACAGGAGGGGCATTTTAATGGCCAGAAAACTTTAAGGAAGTAGTTGAAAAAAATCCTTCATTTTCTGTTTCTTTTTTCCTTTTTCAATATTCCCTTTACATCTATTCCCCATTTTTCTTCCTTCTTCCCCTTACCTCATTTTTCAGAACAAATCCATCCTAATGTCTATGTCAAATGTAGACACAGGAAGTCCGGGAGCTGGCTCAAAGCCCCTGGGACTCAGGAAACAGTTGAGCACAGGCCCATAGTAAGACACTTACTTCCTCCATGCAGAGCAGGAGCTGACAGAGTGGACAGGGTGTAGTGAAAGGCTGAAACAGACCCCAGTTTCTCTGCATTTGATGTTTTCCTCTGCCCTCTGTCCTCCCCTCTCCAAGCTGGTGTCACACCAACCTTGGAAACTGCTGGGTTTCCAAACAGCTCTTGGCAAAACTATTTGAATAGTTGCCAGGAGGGACTTGAACCCATAAAGTCAAGCAAGAGGCATGGAAACCAGAATAACTTTTGACCTTTTCACTTAGTTTTACAGCAATTAAAGCAGAAATTGACTCTCAAGCACATGCACACCTCTCCTGTCTCCATCTTACAGAATTCCTGTCCTGTTTGTTGAGGGGACTTACTTTATCTTCAGGTCCCTCCTGATAGGCACCAGCTGAACAAATCCATTTCTTAAAAGTCTCGTAAGGGAAGGAGCACTAGGAGTCAATGTGAAGTGTCAAAGCTGGGAAAGAAACACATGTTATGGGTTTCTGTATTTGGACTGGGTAAGGAAAGCATTCGTCTGGAATTTATTTATAGATCTGATTTGTAGTTAAAAATCCTGGAGACTGCAAAGGTATTGCACACACACACACACACACACACACACACACACACACACACCTCTCCTGTCTAGTATCTCTACAGTACCAGGTACATAGTGGACACAGACATGGTTAGGTATTGTAATGATAGGTAAACTAAGGAGACAAAGTTAGAAACACGAACTTAGAAGACTTATTCATTCTAGAATAGCTGATATTATCTGATCTTCAACAAGAGAAATACTTTTGTTTTATTAAAAGGTGAAGTTATTTGTATTTTGCCTGATGAGAGGCCTCTTATGTTCCGTGAATGGTAATCTCAGGCATATAAATCCTACTCTAAAGAAGTACCTAACACCCAAACAGTAAGACACAAGCCCATTTCAAAGAAACATCCAGAGGCCTACAGAGGGTAAATGGTAGGCTGGAAATACTTATCTTACTGTTATAGAATAAATAACATATGGAAAATGTAAGCAGGGGGAGCAAACTCCCTCCTTTTCATCAGTATTTTAGTCTTTAATTTTTTTAAATTGACAAAACAAAATTTAATTGAAATATACTATAAATTAAAACAGTAATCTAGTAATTCTTTGCTATTAAGTAATATTTCTTTTATAATCTGCTTTTATCATTTACAATTGTTCACTAGGATACTAAATGATGGTATTTAGTATTAATTAATCTTCAACTTCTATAATTTGAAATTGTTCATATTATAAATTCAGAACAAATTAAATATATCAAATAGAAATTATCATATATTTATGGACAAACGATTTTATACCTAGATGTGTACATATGCACATAATCATATGTATATATGACTCTGCATGTGTAATTTCATATATATACATAACATCCCAATCAAGGGAAATGCTGGTTTTATTTTACTCAGTTTGTTCTCTTTCTTCCACCTCTCTCTCTGCCTCCGTCTGTCTGTCTCCTTTTTATTATTTTCTAAGCTTTCTGAAGAGGGTGTCTAGACTACCACCACTTCCTCTCTTCGTCTTCCTCCCACCAGTCTGGTTTTCGTCTCTCCCACCCCACTGAAACTGCTTTCACCAGAGACTTGGCCATTAAATCAGAGGGCAACTTTCGGTTCTTAACTCACTTGACAGCCGGTCGCATTTAACATCATGCTCCACTTCCTCGGACTCTCTTTTCTCTGGACGCACTCTTCATGTAGACTCTACACTTTCTTTTCACGTTTCTTTCTAATTATTTGGCCCTATCTTAGGCTCTGCCTCTCCTCACCCCATTTTTGTAGCTGTTAAAAAGATTTTCTCATCGTGTTGCTCAAATGGAGGTAGCTGTCATCTTTGACCCTGCCTCTTTCTTTCTGCCCTCTTACCCAACCATCTAAATATATCTTCACCCTGTCCTCACATCCCTTCCCACTGCTGCTATCTTAGTAAACACTCTCATTATCTTTCACCAAGTGATTGCGAGAGCATCCTAATTAGTCTCTCTCTTTCTCGCCAGATTCCTGACCGGCCATCCATCATAACTACCACCACTGTGATGATATTAAAACCCATTCAATGCTTTCCCCACTAACCACAAGATAAAGCCCAAGCTCTTTGGGATAGATGCTATACTCGATTTTTCTTTTTAAAACATTAGACATCACCTCCTTCTTCAGTCTTACACATAACACTTAGGTCCCAGACTCCTTCTCATTTCCCACTTGGTCCTGGCGTTCTGGGACTACACTACTGCACAGACCAGCTCTTTCGCCGCTTAAAGCAGATGGCCCCTTTACTCTGGAACCTGAAAGCACCTGTTTGTACTTTATTAACTTGGTTTTCTATATACACCTCTTAACTTACTCTAGAAACTTCATGTCTATTCATCTTTTAACTGAGCATGAGTGGATGCTTTGCCTGTCTAAACTTCACTTAGATTTCTTCCCAGACTTACTGTCGTATCCATTGCTAAACTGAATTATTTTCTGTAAAATCTGTACTTTCATTTATTTTCCCTTCTTCCTTATTTCTTCGTATCCAGTTTTTGTTTACTCTGTAATTTCTACCTGTAGAAGAAAAACTGATGAAGTCACTTACAGGTGTCTATTACAACTGTACTGTTTTTGACTAGTTCAAGGTCCCACTTTCTTACCTCTTTTATAACTTATCTTAAATAATCCATATCTTGCAGACAGAATCTTATTTCTAACCTAAAAACTGAATACATTATATCCTTCTTAAAATCCTCCGATGGTTCTTCATAATCAAGAAATAGCCTTACCCCAGCAAAGATCCCCTTCCCCAAAGTTGGCTAACCAATACCAAGTGGTCAGCCCTGAAATCATATACACGCAAGTAACATTATATAGACTGAGCAGATTGTATTTATGTATTTAAGCACATATATGTTAAATATAATAATATATGTTACATATAAATATAATTGTGTATAGTATATATTATATAACAACAATTAAAGAAAGAGAGACCTTGAATTTGAGAGAGAGCAAGGAAGGGTATATGTGAGTGGTTAGAGGGAGAAAAAGCAAGGGGCAAAAAACTGTAATTATATTTTAATTGCAAAAGTAAAACGATATTAAGTAAACAAACTATAAATCCATTTGCACGGCCCTCACAAGCTTCTTGCTCTGGCTCCTCCTGAGAAGAGAGTTATGTTTGTAGTCTTTCTCTTCTGATTAAAAATCTGCATGCAGCAAGTCACTGGGCATTGGAAGTAGATATTTTAAAAAAATTTATTAACTACCATTTTTCTTTCTAGAAGATGAAATTCAATAACAAGAAATTAAAAACTAAGACTTCAAAAGAAGGAGCTTAAAATTGAGATGTAGGTGGAGAAAAACTAGCAGATGTCCACTCATATTCTCTATGTAGCTATTCAAAGAAAAAAATCCAAGACCTCAGAAATGGCTTGATGGCTAAAAACAAACTATTTGGTCTTATGAAAAAAAATCAATCACCTCCTTCGTATATCTTATAGATTAAAAAGTATTGCTATCAACTAGTTGATAATGCTGTTTTTTCTTAAATATGTCATTAATTATTCCCCTAACGTGAAAAGAATTAAAATATAGATATTTTAATTTTTGTTTTATGTGAACTCAGAAGCCCTTGAATTTTCTCAGTTTAAGTGTTTTTCCTTCTGTGTCATCCTTTCTTCACAGCGCATCATTTGAAGCAAATTTATGTTTTGAGTCTTGGCGATGAACCAGAGACAACATTACCAGCGATGACTTTTCTTCCAAAAATCCAGAGAATGCAGGGCGAGCTTAATCTGGGTGCAGCTAATTACACGTTTGTAAAGCCCTCTGCTGCTCTTTCTTTCCTTGTGCATTTATTTTTAACACAAACGTATACACTCTACCCATTGCGGTGCAACCACAGCCACAACCTCTAAACTTCACGAGAGGTTACCTCTTACATTTATTTATCCAACACCCGACAAATATTTATTGAACACTTGCATGCAGTAGGCCTGATTCCTACCTTCACGAAGCTTCCATTCAAGTGGACAGCGTTTATGGAGTACTTGTTTCATTACATGTTCTGCTAAGTATTTCTCCTTGCATCATCTCATTCCCAATTCAAAATTCACCATCATGAAAAAACTAATTAGCACTGTTATTTTATTATTTGTTCCTACACAAGAAAACAGGAGATCAGGGAGACCGTAAATGAAGGTAATCTGTGTGTCTAATTTGAAACTCTAAAGCAGTCTTCCTCGGATAAAGTGTTGGTCATGTATACAATGCGGAGCCCTGAGATGTAGATTTGAGGTGATATTTCTGCATATACTCTTTAAAAGGGACAAGAGTCAACTGACAGAGATCTTTTCAATTCCTTAGGTTTTCTTCTTCCTTCTGCTTAGATTTTTCTAAGGCCAGCTATTTAGAGGCTAATATTGACCAAAAAGAAAAAAGACCAAGGAACTGCAACATATCCATGGTGCCTCAGATTGCTCCTGGATGTTGTGTTACCAGACAAGTGTGAACCAATGTATCCCATGTAAGCTACTGTGGGCAGTAAATCAGTTATCAGGTGATACCCTAAATAATGTCTTCGCTTCCTAGCTGAGTGATTTTTAAAACGTGGGTCATTTAAAAATTAGTCCCTACTGCAATGTAGCTTCTTGTCATAGAGAGTTCTTCTCGTTTCATGAATCTGGTGTGAACTGGATTGTACCTGACTCTCTGAGCTCATTGCTTATGTGCTTCTTTGCCTTCTACACTCCAGCCAGCTCAATTTTCTTTCTGTTTTAGAACATGGACTTTTCGGGGCCTTCCCATGACCTTCTAACATGATTCTTTGAGTTCTCTGCTTCTGTCCTTGGCTGGGTCTCTTGTTTCTTAGCTCTTAAGTTGTCATCAATACACGGAGAGCTCCTCTTATCACCTACTCTAAGGATGCCACCCTAAGTCTTCATCCCAACACCTTGCTTGATTGCTGCCATAGTACTCATAACTGCTTGTGGGAGTTGTTGATATTTACTTTTCCAACGAGCTGTCACACGCTCCACTTCTACTAACAGGCAAAGTCAGTCAGAGCATCCCACTTTGGCTTTCTTGTTTTCCTTTAGGTAGGACCTAAATAATGTCTGGTACATATGAGAAGTTCAATAATTATTTGTCACATGAATAATGGTTTAGTATGCATGCCACTCAAAAACAAAAAATTAAAATAAAAATTCTGTTTATTTCATGTAGGCTACATAATTGAAGCTATTAAAACATTCCAACTCCTTTGCATATGAAACATTTGTAGGTTTTCTTTATTCCTCATTCTGATCATAGCTATAAGAGTAAAGAAGCAAAGATAAACCTGAGCTAGGCCAATAGTACTGAGGTATCTAGAAATGAAATATTTCGAAATAAAAATTAATGCATGTCTATTCCTCCTTTGCTCTTGTGGAATCACAATATATTTTTGGTGATGTTATGTTATTAAACAATAGATTGCCTAATAGTGAATGTTTTTCTTTTTGTTTCTTAACTTGTTGGAGGTATTTTCACTTTGTTTATTCTCCCTTCAGTTCTGCAGTTCAATACAGTTAGAATTATTGAAATGGTGGGATGAGGTAGGTGGAAATGCATGAGCTTCCTTGAAATCAACTGCATGACATTTCCACAAAGCAAACCCTGCTTGTGAAGATGAGCTTTTCTTCTTGGAGCTGACGTTTTCATGTGTGACAGTCTGGAAGTGCTGACTGCTGGTGTCTCTCTGGCTGCCAACTTGACGCTTGTAAAATAACAGAAAAGCTACAATAAAATGACTATTTGTGGTCAATGGCACTGTATATAACTAAGAAAAATGGAGAACTCAGGGGTTGAACTTTTTAATATTCCCAGAGGTAGCATATCTCATTCCTAACTCACTATGGAAATACCCACAAAGTCTTCTCTTTTAAATGTAATACAATTCTAAAGAGAAATGAATTGAAATATGGGTTGCAATCTGCTGATGCATAGTTAGCATTTCATATACCTAAATATATAGTGTTCTTCTGAGGTTTCTTATTTTATAATACAGCATTCATGCATGCTGTATTAGGATATATAGTAATAGAAGATCTAGAGATATAAAGGGAGCCACTTGATCAAAGTGATCAAGATGAAATTGCTTTGAGCAGTATCTCCCTTTAAACCTGCCCAAAGGTGAAACCTTATTTGGATGGTATTGGCATGACATTTTAAATTAAAAAATTATTTAATTTTATGTGAATTGTTATTTTGTCTTCATTTATGTCTGCGTGAGGGAGTTGAATCCTCTGGAACTGGAGTTACAAACTGTTGTGAGCTGCCATGTAGGTGCTGAGAATTGAACCCAGGTCCTCTGGAAGAGCAGCCTGTGCTCTTAACCACAGAGCCATCTCTCCAGTGCACATTTTAAATTTTTTGTTGATTTTGCTTTTGTCAGCCAGCCTCTTATTCTAAGCAGCCAATTATTACTTTGGGGGAAACATCTCATCAAGTGTGATCTTGGTGAATGGTAGTTCTTCCCAGCTGCCAATGGGTAGGTTCCTATTTTACCACACTGAGTAGCCAAGGGACATTGTTAAAGCAATCATGTTCTCTGAGATTTAAAATATTGAGCTGGTAATGAAAGGTTATGAGTAAGTAAACATATTTTCTCTATCTCCTAATTATTTTCTAGTCTTTTCAAGTTAGATCTACTCTATACTCATTGGTTGATAACAAGTGACTTTTCCCACCTCATCTCTGAGAACCTTGAAGGATTCTCATACATTAATCATTTCGGACTACTATTATGGGTTTATATGCAACCTGAACAAAAAATGTGCTGAAGTTGTGACCCAAGCCTCGAATTCTGCTGTTTCAGGTAATAAAACCTTTATAGAGGCAATAAAATTTAAGATGAGTTTGTGAGTGTGGACCTTAATCCAACATGACCTGAGATCTTTATAAAGAGAGGAAATTAGAAAAAGAGAGACAGTCATAGAAGGCATCATCTTGGGATATCAATATTGGAATGATGGACCTGTACAATAGGGAATGCCTGAGGCTGCTGGAAGGCATGGGAGATATACCCAAGTGCTACTTCCGTAGTAACTTGGAGGGAACATGGCCTTGCTGGCACAGACCTAGAAGGCAGTCAGCTTCTCTGTAACATCTGGCTTTTGGCTCATTTTGTCATGACAACCACAGGAAAACAATACAAGTACCTAGTGCTTTTTAAGAGTCATGTTTGTCTCCATCTGTGCATAAACCACCAAATACCATGGTTAAACATTTGCAAGGTTTTGAAGGAGTAAACACTCTGACCTTTTCATGAACGTGGATGCATTTGTGTAGGGCACTGCAGGGAAAGTTTAGTCAGATGGAAGCGTAGATGGAAAGCTGAGACAATGTAGATCATTTTTTTTTTTCGAGACAGGGTTTCTCTGTGTAGCCCTAGCTGTCCTGGAACTCACTCTGTAGACCAGGCTGGCCTCAAAACTCACAGAAATCTGCCTGCTTCTGCTTCCCGAGTGCTGGGACTAAAGGTGTGCACCACCACCACCTGGAGATATAGATCATTTTAGAAGCAAAAGATATGTGTTCTTATTTGTGTAGACCTAATTATAAGAACATAATTATCAATGGACTGATGTAGTAAGGCTCCTTCTAGAAGCAAGAACATATGCAATGAATTCTAGTAGCTTACTTCAGTATTCTACATTTGGTCTTCAGGAAACCTCAGTTTAGGGATAGTTGGTTATTCTCTGGAACAGGAGTCCCTAGACTGTTGAACTTTACCAAGGTCTGGAAACTGTAAAGAGCAGAGGACAAGGGCAGACTCCATAGCACCCAGAAATACAGTGCAGGAAAATCATGCGTTTAATGCCAACCTGAGATATATAGTAGTTCAAGGCCATATTGGTACTATGTAGCAAGAACTTGTCTGATAAATACAATAAAATAGAATGAGTGAATGAATAAACGAATAAGGTGCCACAACATAACTATCAGCATCTTACTGATGGAAACTTCGTAGTAATCTATTTCTTTCAGATTTATCTTCATTATTTGTGTTTATGCATATGTGTCTGTACTGTGTATCTACTTGTGCAGGTGCCTGAGTCCAGAAGAAGCAGCCAGAGTCCCTGGAGCTGTAGTTATAGTAAGTCATGAACTGCCTAACTTGGGTGCTGGGAACCAAACTTGCATCCTTGTAGGTGGAGTTTTTCATCAGGACTACTGGCTCCCAAATAAACACACAGAGACTTATTATTAATTATAAATGCTTGGCTGATATCTTAGGCTTGTTGCTAACTAGGTCTCCCAACTTAAATTAACTTGCATTTGTTATCTATGCTTTGCCATGTGGCATTACCTTTTTTCATCATGACATGTTTTCATCTTGCTTTTCTCCACATCTGGCTGGTGACTCCACCCTTTTCTTCCCTGGGTTCTGTTGTATTTTTGTCCACAAGTCCTATCTAACCTCTACCTATTGGCCATTTAGCTCTTTATTAAGATAATGAGAGTAACAAATATTCACAGTGTACAAAAAGATTGTTCCACAGCAGGTCCTCAGTACACACTCTTAACCACTGAACCATCTCTCTAGTCCCAGGACCACAATATTTGCTATCATTAAGTCATTAAAGGAATGATATTTCAACAATACAAAGAAAGAGAAACTTAGGCTAAATTATCTTAAATCAAAAAAAGTGTTGTGAAAAAAAGTTTTTTTTTTTTCTAATCTTCAAAACAAGGGAAAACGTTCTATTTTATCTGGGGGAGAAAACAGCTTTAAACTTAATATACAAGAAAGAACTTCTTCTGGCATGGCCAAGGGGCCTGCTGTCTGCTGAGATGGAGGCCACAAATACTGGAGATGATGGGTTTGAACATATTTACTCACAGACACACTTGAGAAACAAGAAATCACCATCGTTCTAAAGATGTTCTTCTTGAGTCTCTTAGAGGGACAATTGTTCTTCTTAGGAAAACAGTTAAAATTAATTTGTTTATACACAGGGGCTTTCTCTTATTTTGGGGACAATGTGTTTGGTTAAAGGAACCACATGATTCTGGAAAGGTGAACATTGTTCTGAACTAGAAGAAAGAGACCTGCAACCTCTTTAGGCTGGAACTGCCTTCAAGATTTCTCTCTTTACTCAGCATAATCCTTAAAGATTATAAACATACTTTTAAAGTAGGGAAAAAGCAACCAATAAAATGAAAAACAATTGAATGGCTGCATTGAGTTAACATGGTTAAATACTTAAAAAAAATCCATCATAGTTTAAAATAAAAAAGATTATGAAGACAAGAAGAAGCATTTATTGTAACACAAGTTAGGAAATGCATTGTGGGGCTGCTCCATGGAAAGAACTTCGATGTGGTAGGCTCACAGATTAAGACCCTATCTATGAACTGTCTGGCTTTCCACGACAGTCTGAGCCTCAGGCCCAGAGATGTGAACCATGTGCCCCAACTCCCTGGGACTCCTGCAACTCTTTAAACATCCTATGTTTTAAATTTCTGAACCTTGCAAATGCTATGCCTCTCCAATGTCCCTCCTCTGCTCCAGGCAAACATCTACTTATTCTGACAAGAAGGAGTTTCTGCTTTTCCTTACTCTATTCCAGACATCATTTTAAACATGTTACAGACATTGCCTTGCCCAACTCTCCTGACAACCCGTAAAGGCAGTTGCTATTACTTTCAAAACCCCAATCTACAGTTGATTTTATAGCGTATACAGGGAGCTAAGGCAGTGGGGAAAGCTCTGGCATTTGAACCCAGGAAATCTGCTTTTAGCTGTTTTTCTCTGCTCCCCCTTTGAGAAGCTTCCTGATCCCCTAAACTGATCAATGTAGCTACGTATGATGGCATGTGTCCATTCTCACATTCCACTCAGGAAAATATGACAGGATCATGAATTCCAGACCAGCCTGAATTTTGAGACCAGCTTGTGATGTATAGCAAAACCCTGTCTCAAAAGGGAAACAGTGACAAAGAATTGATAATCTTATAACAACATCTACCAGTGTATTCCTAGAATTTAATGAATAGGTTCCAACCTACACTAAATCTTGCCTCTTAAGGACAGGAGTAAATAAATAAAAATATACTTACATTTCATACTTCTTCTCACTCCTAAATAATTTATAAAAAGTCAATCAGAAAAAACACTATATGAACCAAAGATTGTAGCTAGAGTTTTTCTGCCTGGCCCACAGTCAGGACAAATCTCTCTCACCTGCCAGTCCCACAGCCACTCAGACCCGACCAAGTAAACACAGAGACTTATATTGCTTACAAACTGTATGGCCATGGCAGGCTTCTTGCTAACTGTTCTTACAGTTTAAATTAATCCATTTCTATAAATCTATACCTTGCCACATGGCTTGTGGCTTACCGGCATCTTCATATGCTGTTTCTCATCATGGCGGCTGGCAGTGTCTCTCTGACTCAGCCTTCCACTTCCCAGCTTTATTCTCCTCCTTGTCCTGCCTACACTTCCTGCCTAGCCAATGGCCAATCAGTGTTTTATTTATTGACTAATCAGCAACACATGTGACATACAGAACATCCCACAGCACTTCCCCTTTTCTTTTCTTAAAAAGGAAGGTTTTAACCTTTACACATCTCTAAAGTCAGCTTGGTATATTTGGGAATTTGGGCGTAGCTTCTTATACTACTTCCTGCTGGAGGGGGGCACTGTATCTTATGGTGAAACAAAGAAAATTTTAGGATTATGGAATAGTCCGTGAGGCTGTATTGTCTGAGCCAGTTGCCTTGAAACCATTCTGGATGTTGGATCATCTGGGCCATGGTGTCATCGGAGACCTTTCAGGGGATCTTGGCTGGTCAAACCTGATGTATCTTAATCTGGAACAAATCCATAGCCTTTGGCTTTCTGTGGGAACAAAAGCAGAGTCTCCTTTCCAAAGCAACATATCCTTACATCCAAATTTTGAAGTCAAGATACCTTTAAAATATACATTTTGGCATAACTCAACAGTTTTTACAATCAAATGTTTTTCTGCAGTTAAAAATCCCAAAGACAACACAATCCAGATTCTCTGTGTAATATTCATTTTTACGTGGCTTATTTTTTATACTACCTTTACTGTCTCTTTAAAGACTTTATTTTTTAAAACTATGTATTTGTTTCTATAACTCTATATATCACTTTTTTGTCTCTTTCAAGCCTACGTACCTTTTACACACATTGTAAACTATTACATCTGAATCTGTCTTATTGTGAATCTACTGCTTTAAACTGCAGCAGCTGTGGCTGCTGGCTCTACCCACCTCAGCTTTCCAACATGGCGGTGTTACGTTTTCCACCAGCTCTGGGAGCTATTGTGGGTCTATGCCTTTATCCAAGAAGTGTGCAGCCCAGAAACCTCCCCTTTTGCTCTGCACCAGCAAAGGCTAAATCCACCACGCAGCTCAAAGTGCCACTTGCAGAGGCCTCATTCCCGCCATACTGCAGGTCAAGCATGCACACCAGGAACCCACCAGTAGCTCAAACCGGCAGCTGCCGCTCATTTGAGAGAGACAATTAGGAAGCTGTTTTTAGCTCCGTTTTAGAATCTTTTTTCTCAGTTTTTAGGTGGAAACTCTTGCCACCACGTTGGCAAAATTTTCTTTACTTCTTCAAACATTCTTTCTAAAGTATCTGCATTTGAGTCAGCTAATAAAATATCATCCATATAATGATAAATTATAGATTTAGGAAATTTTTTACGTACCACTTCTAATGGCTGTTTTACAAAATATTGGCACAAAGTTGGGCTATTCAACATTTCCTGTGGGAGAACCCTCCATTGAAATCTTTTAACCGGTTGAGAATTATTATAAGTAGGCACTGTGAAAGCAAATCTTTCTCTGTCTTTTTCTTGTAACGGTATTGAAAAGAAACAGTCTTTTAAATCAATAACTATGAGAGGCCATCCTTTTGGTAACAGAGTAGGCAAAGGAATTCCAGATTGTAAAGAGCCCATTGGCTGAATTACTTTGTTAATTGCTCTAAGGTCTGTTACCATTCTCCATTTACCAGATTTCTTTTTAATAACAAATACAGGAGAATTCCAAGGGCTGGTTGATTCTTCAATATGATGAGCATTTAACTGTTCTTCCACCAGCTCTTGTAAAGCCTGGAGTTTCTCTGTTGTTAAAGGCCATTGCTGAACCCATACAGGTTTATCTGTTGACCATTTTAAAGGTAGAGCTGTTGGTGTTTTTGGAAAATTATCAGTTGTGCCCTGTTCTTGTATGACATGGATGGCTGGTGAGCACTCATTAGAATAATATCTTTTAATATTTCTCTCAGAAACATGTACTAATTTATGATTTGTTTCTGAGATTGGAGGGATATTAATCTGAGTATTCCATTGTTGTAACAAATCTCGACCCCACAGGTTCATAGCTATGTTAGCCATATATGGTTTTAATTTTCCTTTCTGTCCTTCTGGACCTATACATTCAAGCCATCTTGTACTTTGTTTCACTCGAGATAATGTCCCAATTCCTAACAGTTGAACGTGTACCTCCTGAAGAGGCCAAGTTGGATGCCAAAATTCTGGTGCAATTATGGTAATGTCAGCACCTGTGTCTACCAGACCAGACAACAAAACACCATTTATTTTTATTGTTAGTTTTGGTCTTTGTTCATTAATAGAAGTTTGCCAAAAAATTTTCTTTATGTTTTTTCCTGAATTTCCCATTTTCTCTGTTTCATCATCTCAACTAACATGATTTATTCCAATAGACATTTGGTTATTTAGTTGCTTTGAGTAGGGGTTTCCTCTACAACTGCAGGAAAGGTTTGAACTGGATTTACTGTGGGGGCCTGCCTGAGGCCCCTCTGGGAGTTTCCCGAAGCTCGAGGCAGAGGATTACCCTGTCTGTCCCTTGTTGATCTACATTCGTTGGTCCAGTGTTTTCCCTTACCACACCTTCTGCATACTCCAGAAGGAAGGGGCATTCTGTTGCCAGTGTTCCTTGAAGAAACATCATTTCTAGGAAAGACCTGTTTACAATCCCTTTTCAAATGTCCTTGCTTTCCACATCCAAAACATCTAACATTGCTCAAACCTTTTGAAATTGCTTTTCCTACCCACATATTATCATGGTCATAAGCCTCAACATTAACTGTATCTCTAATCCAATCTTCCAAAGGTGCAGATCTTGCCTTTAATGGCCTGATTATTCTTTTGCATGCTGCATTTGCATTCTCAAAGGCCAAAGATTCAATTATTATCTGACCAGCCTCTGAATTCAGGACCATTTTCTCTACTGCTGAAGTCAATCTTTGTAAGAAATCTGTGAAAGATTCTTTTGGGCCCTGTATAACCTTTGTAAATGACTCAGTTTTTTTCCTGGTTCTTCAACTCTGTCTCATGCATTCAAAGCTGCTGTTCGACATAGAACTAGGGTTTGGACATCATATAAACATTGTGTTTCTACTGAAGCATATTGGCCTTCTCCAATAAGCTGATCCTGGCAGACTTGTATTCTGCTATCCCTCCATTGTTTTTCTATATTTTTAGCCTCATTATTGAACCACATTTTCCACTGGAGATGTTGTCCGGGTTCAAGAACAGCCTGTGCCAATTCCCGCCAGTCCTTTGGTATAATCCTATTACAAGTTGACCAGGTGTTTAACATTTGCTTTACATATGGGGAGTGCATGCCATAAGATGCTATTGCCTCCTCAAATCTTCGTAGGTCTAACATTTTAACTGGAGCCCAAGTATTTTGTTCATTCTCTTCATCAGGTAGCTGCTGTACGGCTACCGGGTAACCACTGCAGGAGGAAGGGTAAGGTTTTAGCTCTTAGCTCTGACCTCTTGGCTTTCTTCTTTGCATTGGTTCTGTGTTTCTTATTTAATAAGAAGGTTGGTTACATCTACAAAAGATAGAGTATTCTCTTAAACTCAAAAATCAATTGCCTTTTATCATGACTGAAATAGCATGCTTTTTATTAAAACACAAGCTTCCAAATGTTTAAAGGCAATTATCAGTTTTCTACTTAAAAATTTCACAGGAAAGTAAGAACATCAAGATCTCCCTAAAGGGTAATGCACCATCACCTGTAAGATGAATCTTAAAAGGTCTTATTAAATAAAAAAAACCTTCGGAGCCAGGTATTGGGGTAAATTCTGAAAGATCAGAGAGACAGAACAAGTCACAGCCAACTTCACCTCAGCAACTTCTCAGCTGATCCTGTTTCCTCAAACTGGAAGCCTCTGAGTTCTCATCTGAATGGATCTCAGCTGAACAGCTGCTAAAAGCTAAAAGCTTAAAAGACTCTAGTTCCTGGTCCTCACACCTTATATACTTTTCTGCTTCCTGCCATCACTTCCTGGGATTAAAGGCATGTGTCACCATGCCTGGCTGTTTCCAGTGTGGCCTTGAACTTACAGAGATCCGGATGGATCTCTGCCTCCCAAGTGATATGATTAAAGGTGTGTGTGCCACCATTTTCTGGCCTCCATGTTTATCTAGTGGCTGTTCTGTTCTCTGACCCCAGATAAGTTTATTAGGGTGCACAATATATTCGGGGACACAATATCATCACATTTCAGCACAAATAAAATATCATCACAGTCATCCTACTGTAACCCTATGTAGCTACTTGCTCAAGGAGCCCACTAGTCTAGGCTTTGCCACTTATTCCAATAATCCACTTCAAGAAACTAGTTATATTGAACAGCAGAGTGTAGGGGTTTAGTTAACATGGCCACATTTGATAAATAGATAAATAAAAGGACCCAGTGACCCTAAGTCCATTGTCAGGGTACTGGCATGGCTTTAGGTTTGAGTAGAGAAACCACTGGGGCACGGGGAGCAAGAAGCTGGCATAATTACAGTCCTGGTCAAAGAGTGGTCCAGTTGATCTCTGCCTCGGTTCTGGCTCTGTAAGGCGGTACCGAACTGTTGTACCCACCATCTCCTCAGAGAAAAATTTGGTTCTTCTGAGACTTCTGCTCCAGGGTGTGGCCTTACCATCAAGATATCGGCCCCTGTTTGGGTGCAATCTGCAGGCTCACGAGTTGCTTTGGGTGAGTTTGAGTCTCATGCCACAGAGATGTTCATCGATGGGTCCTGTTGTTCTTGGAATTCAAAGAGATTCGAAAAGAAAAGGTAAGGGGGCAAACGCAGAATCAGAAGAGGACAAAATAGAATTAGGTCAGTGGCAGGCATCCTCTTTCAAATCCCCCATTCATCCTCCATTTCACTTCAGTGAAGGATTAAAGGTTAAATATTATTTCCTTTAATGGCTGCTTCTTGATGGCCAGTGGCATTGCAGGAATATTTTAGTGTAAGATCATGACAGTGTTAGAAACTTTTGTTTCCTATGCCCTTTACTGGAGATGCAGCAGAGGTGTTTCTATGGTGATACGGGTTGTATGGGTACCAGACTTACAAATGAAGGAAGTTAAACAGCAGCAAAAAGAAGAAAGCAAAGAAAAATAATAACCCTAATTGTGAGAAGGAATTGACTAGTCCGTTGCTGAAAAACTTTTGCCAAGGCACTGATAGTGCCATGTGACCGCCTTCCACTGCTTCAGTTAACTTTGCCTAACTGATGATGTAAGCATAATACTCTTGTTTTGATAAGAGCATGGATTCCCTCTTGGATAACACTCAAAGTATCCAAGGATACTCAGCATTGGAGGACCACTTTGTAAATTTGTGCAGTCTCTTCATTTAGGTGGGTGGTGTCCTGTCTGCTTTGATTAAAAGATGTTGTAGTTTAACTAAGGCTTCTACCTATGATTCTTTAACAATAGAAGCAGCTCCTGGGGCACGTAGGGCCTGGAGATAGAACTACAGGAGCTTCTTACTATGTTGTTTAATTTTTCACAGTGTCCCAGTTATAAGGCAGTGTTGGCAAGTAAGGGCGGATTCATCTTGGAAGACTTGGCAAGCTTAGGTGCACTACCTTAGCTGTTCTCATGGCACAGAATGTGCCTGTTTCCCTGGAGTAATTCTGACAACTGAGAGATATAGATTCCATCAGAGTTAATCATAATACACATCTTTTGCAGGGCAAGAGTTAAGGGATTCAGAGAATCCCATGACAACCATTAATTTTTTTTCTGCAGTTAATCACCCAGCCCCATCATACCTGGTGTGACTGATTTTGTTAATCTGTTAAGTCAAACATGTGCCATTTTGCCTCAGTTAGAAACATCTTAGGATTCTCTTGCTTAGAGGAAGGAAAGAGGTGTTCTAGAACAGGTGAAGGAAAGTGTACTCTCTAATCTCAGACAACTTGAAGAGCCTTTGCTGTATTGACAGGTGGGCTGGCTGGGTTTTCTAAGGAGCCATCAGTGACAGAGAGAGGGAGTTCACTGTGGTGGTATTTTACTTGTACTGAAATGTGATTTTAATTGTATGTTAATAAATAAAGTTGCCTGGGGATCAGAGCGGTTGGTTACATCTACAGTTCCCTGCATACTGAATTAGCTTGCTGGTAGACCTCATAAGACAAGTTGAATCTGCAAACAACTTACAATGGATCTAACCTGGAATAAGAAAAAGACAGAAAGTCGGGAGTGGCAACATCACAATTTATGATTTTATAAGGTACCTTTTTTGATATTATTTTTAAAAGAGATACTTGAGATCTTCTAGATTGATTGTTATCCAGTGAGATGAGATGAGTGTTGGCCTTATAAAAGGTTAGGAGGCTAATTTTTTGGGGCTGCCATCTTTACTCAGTTACTGTGGACCCCTAACTTGACCTGTAAGTTTTAACAGTGTGAGTGGTTGAGAGTATACCATTAGGGCATATGTACTTTTATATTAGTTAGTCTTCTGGGCCCCAATTCTCCATGCCTTTAACAGGACTTGATCTCCTAGTTGACAGGGATGTATGATATCTGCAGGACAGGACCTTACCTTAGGAAAAACAAGCTCATGTACAGAGGTTAGAGCTATGTTAAGTTGTTATGCACAACACTTATTTTCATAGCTTCATCATGAGGACCTCCTTTAGGGTGGTCTGGAATGGTTGCTCATAGGTAATTTTAGAGAGCTCCATTGTAGCCTGTCTTTAGGAGCCACCCTAATGCAGAGAGGAGTAGTGCACAGTACCTTTTTTATGTTAGACATATTTTAGTTAAGTCTTTTTCAGAGTATGGCTTATCTTTTCCATCTTACTGTTTCCATCTTAAAGAGGCCTCCAGGCATCATTCACTAATAGTTTCCAGTCAGTTCCTGAGGCTTGGCTCCACTGTCGTCTTACTGTAGAGACAAAGGCAGGGACGTTTTTCCAATTAACAGAGTTGGGCACACCATAACTGGGAATGATGTTCTTTAGAAAAACCCATGCTACTTCTGAGACATTTTCTGTCCTAGTGAGATTCCTTTCTAAAAATAAATTGGAAAAGATAACAACACTGACTAGTAGATACTAAAAGTTTCTAACAGCCTGGTTATCTGGATGAAACATACCGGTCAGTCTAGAGGGATATGGCCTACCACCACTGGATCTCCTAATTCTTGTCCACTGTTTTATTTTGGGCTTGTTCTTAGCACAGGGGAGGCATGTTTGAGTTACTTCACTTATTGCTGGTCATCTGAGCTGTGACCTAAAAATTCAGTGAATGTGTCTTTCCCATGTTGAGAGCCTTGGTGTCTAGAGTTAGCTAGAGCAAACACAAACTTTTCAGGCAGCAAGACAACTTCAGGAGAGTTCATCTTCCAATGAGGAGAGACAGTCCTGCCCTTTGAAACTCTATTTCCTCATGTCTGCTTTTGAAGACTCAGGAAAGACTGAAGTCAAGTTTATTTCAAGTATCAGGGGTGCCAAAAGCACAGACCTGGTCAGCTTTGGGCTGTGACAGTTTCCCTGTTGATGATAGGTACAGTGTATGAGAATCACTTCTTTTGGCACGAAGACAGCCTCTAGAGGAGTTTTATGTATCCTGAAGATGCTTTATCTCTTCATTATTAGAGATCAGAACTCTCTTCTCTCTTCATATAGACCTTTGGACACAGGCAATCAAAATGTATGTTTGGAGTCAGTAGAAATGTAAAGACTTTTGTGTTATGAAAGCTTTAGAGGCCCTGGTAAGAGCTATTAATTTAGCCTTTTGATCATATGTGTCTTCTGGGAGGGGATCTGAGTCAGTGACCTTTTGTAAAGTTACTGCTGCATGCCCAGCATGACATCCTCTGCAACTCAGGAAGTTCCTTCCATCTGTGAAGAGTTTCCTCAATGATTCTGGCTGGATAGCTGGCTCATCAGGTCTGATTGGACATGAATACAGTATCAACAACTTTCATATGTTTTGATGCTGGGCTAGAGGCTCCTGTTTTTCAGGCAGCAGAGTGGCTGGATTTAAAGCTGGTATTGTCTGATGGGTCATGTTAGGGTTATCTGACAAGATACTTTTTACTCTGCTAGCAGTTAGCCAATGTTAGTTTTTCCTTTCTTTTCCAGTAAAGCTATACCTAGCATGGTGTATATACAGTAATAGATAGACCAAGAGTAAGCTTTCAACTTCTTTTAGCACATCACAAGTGGCTGCTGTTGTCTAGAGATAAGGAGGCCATCCCTGAGCTATGTGCTAGAGATAAGAAGGTCATTCTTAGGTTATGTGATCAAATCGCTTTGAGAAGTGAGCTAGGAAACTAGACAAGAATTTGCACCCAAATTACTTGTTAATATTATTATATATAAAGTTTAAGTGGTTTTGTTAAGTTAGGCAGTCACAAAGTGGCTACAGATGCCACTGGTCTTTGAAATTTTAAAAGCAACTTTCTATTCTATTGGCTGAGTTAAGGGCTCAAGATCCATCTCAACAAGAGCTATAAGTATTTATTTATATTCTCATTCTCTACTAGCTAGCCATCCCCAACAATTCCTCAGTTGTTTGTGTGCTAGAGGAACCTAAATGTTAGCAACAGCCATTATTTTTCCCTGGTTATCCATTAGGTCTTGTTGATGTTTCATAACTGGGACCCCAGATTAATAAAACTTGTTCCTTATGGATTTGTATTTTAGAAGAGGAAACCAGATGTCCTCATTCAACAAGGTGATTAAGGACCTGAATGACGTCTTCTGGGAAAAAAATCATAAATGAGACTAATTTAACTGTAACATTCTCAAATCTTTAGTCAACTCTCACAAAGATGATGGTGAGATTTTGAAGGGAGGGAGTAGTGCCCAACAGTGCCTTTTGACTAGAGCCTGTTCATCCAAAGACAAACTTGGACGTGCCTTGTTTTCAACCAGAAAGCAAACAAAAGCATCCTTTAGATCAGGGACGGTGAGCCCTTTAGCCTCTTCTGATTCAGAGACTGTAGGATTAGACTCTGTAGAGTGAATGTCCTGGACAATTTCATTAATAGATGAGAGGTCCACCTCCCCTTTTCCATGACGGGATTTTGTCTAGCTTAAGCTTGTGCAGGTCCTATGCATGCTCTCACTCTCTGTGCTTTTATATGAGCATCTGCCCTGCTGTGTCAGGGAAACTGTTTCCTTGACGTTATTCACCATTTCTGGTTCTACAGTCTTTCCACCCTATCTTCCAATGTAGATCTCTGAGACTTGAGGATAGGTGCGATACAGACATCCTCTTTCGAGCTGAGCATCCCAAAGTCTCTTATTCTCTGAAACATGGGCCATTTGTGGGTTTCTGTGTTAATTGCCATCTGCTTCAAGAGCTTCTTTGATGAGGGTTGGGTCACATACTGACTGATCTACAGGTATAGCAAGATGTCATTAGGAGTTGTTTATTGCTATGTCTATTTAGCAAGAATAATAGGTTTTCCCATTGTAGGGCCTATTTAGCTACATGTTCTTGGCCTTCTTGATGCTGTCAATATTAGGTTCCATCTCATGGAATGAACCTTAAATATAATTAAAAAAATGGCAGTTCCTCCTATCCATGGCTTTGTAGATATAGTTGGGTCAGCCCTCTAGAATTCTTCCTAAAGGGTTTCCTGATAGCACAGAATTAATTTTTCTCATGGCATACAAATTATAATGGAGGTCTCTCCCAAACTATTGGCTCCTTAAATGCATCTTTCATTTCTTCTTAATATTTGGTCCTATAGAATATTAACAAAGGCAGACCACAGTTACAATTAAATTTCCAGTTTACCTGTTTCTGTTTTTTATTTGTTTGTTTGTATATTCTTTAAGCCCAAAAATGGTCTCAAAAAGATCAAATAACAAAGTAGCAAGAATACAGCTACACAATTTCAGAATTTCTGGTTAATGACAAATGGCATACACTCAGATTTGTCTCAGAGCTCTAACAACAAGAAGGAAGAACAAGGCCAGTGTGCACCACTGGAAAAAGGACTTAAAGAAATTTTCCCTTGAAGGGAATTTCCCTCTTGGGAATTTAAACCCTTTTCTTTCTGCTTCACTGAGCAGTGATCTATGACTGCTTGATCTACAGCAAATGCTGGTCAACAGGGAAAGATCTAAAAATATCCTGGGAAGAAAAGTGTTTTTAGCAGCCACATGAGACCATTCATTCTTTCCTGTCTGCCCTGGTCCACTATGCTGCTGGTGGCTGATGCCACAAGGGCCTTTTCTCCTGCTTGCCTTACTAAAGTTTTTACTAGTGTTTTTAGAGCTGATATCCCTGCTCCAGCAATCCCAACAAGCTAGGCTAGGCAATCCCAATACACAAATTAAAGAGATGTCTAATGGTGAAAAGTAAAGAGAAGAGGTTTATTTAATGAGGACACACTGGATGAGAGAACAAATAAAGAAATCCAGTGACCCCAGGATAATGACACAGATTTTTAGATTTAAGTAGAGAAAAATGGAGGCATGAGGCATAGGTATAATTAAGCAGTTCTGGTCAAGGTGTGGTGTGGTTATTCACTGTCTCAGTATTGGTTCCCTGAGGTGATCCCAAAGAAGTTAATGTTGTCACCGCCAGAGGGGAGCATTTGGTTCTCCTAAGATGACTGTATCTGCTTGTTGGTGCATGTGGCTGCACCCTCATGGATAACTAACTGTCTGCGTGTGTGTCGTCTGCAGGCTCTCCAGTTCTTGGGCGCAGGGAGGGGAGGTGCAGGGGTGGGGGGGGGTGGGGAGTGGGATGGGGGGGGAGGAGTCCCCTGTCTTAAAGATATTTATCTGTGAGTCCTATTGTTCTAGGCTAATAACTATCGCCTCCTTTCACTATCATTGTTCCTTGTTTTTAAAAATCATGTTTGATGTTTTTGTAAGTAAGAAAATGTAACCATCCTGACAGGAATGAAGATATGTTAAAGAGCACTATCATGGCAAGGAGCACCAAGCAGAGGCATGATGTCGAGCAAAAGGCCGAGAGCTCACACATTGACTGCAACCGTGAAGCAGAGAGAGCAAACAGGAAGTGGGTGAGGCTATGTTCTCTCAAAGCCCGTTCCCAGTGAGACAATTCCTCCAGCAAGACCACATCTTGTAAACTTCTACAAACAGCTCCACCAACTGGGGGCCAATTGTTCAAGTGCCTGAGTCTATGGGGGACACTTCTCATTCAAACCACCACACTCTTCCAAGTTCCATCAAGTTGACAATCAAGATTAATCATCACATTGCCTTAATTGACAATTTAGGGTCCTTTACTGAATAAACTTGTGTAGTAACTAGTATTAATATAAAATCACAAAAGCCAAAAGAATTACTGTTGTGAGGCCCAGACAGGGGATTTCCCTCTTCATGGCTCAGTAATAGTTGCAGCATTGGGAGTATTCATCCTGAAGTCAGTGGACAGCCTTAGACCCATAGCTTGTTTGTCCCATTAGATTCTGTGCCATAGATTTCTAGGATGCCCATAAACCACCAAAGCTATATCAATCTTGGGAGATAAAACTAAGTCATCAACTTTTCTTAACCTAGTGTGAGGAGTGGGGACAATCTAAAAAGGGGATTGACAATTAAGATTTCATCTACATTTATTTGTCAAGGTTGTAAATATTGTGGTGGTTTGAATAAGAACGACTCCCACAGACTTGTGTTTGAATGGTTGGTCTCCTGTAGGTGGACTTTTCTTTCTCACCTGACAGTTCCCAAATAACCGACATGGATACTTAATATTAATTATAGATGCTTTTTTGATAGCCTAGGCTTATTACTAACTAGTTCTTACAGCTTAAATTAGCCCATTTCTATTAATTTATGTGTTGCCACATGGCTCCTGGCTTTACCTGTCTTGCAGCATGTCCTGCTCCCTCTGCATCTCCTGATGACTCCTCAGACTCTACCCTTGTTCATCCCAGCATTCGCTCTGCCCCCAAAATCTATTGGACAATCAGCTTTTTATTAACAATGAGAGCAACACATTTTCACAGTGTACAGGATTGTTCCACAGCAGTTTCCAATTAGTACAAGTGTTTGGGAAGGATTAGGATGTGTGGCCTTGTTGGAGGAAGTATGTCACTTGGGATAGGCTTTGAGGTTGCAAAAGCCCAGGCCAGGCCTCTAGTCTCCCTCTCCTTTTCCTCCTCCTCACCCTCCTTCTTCTCCCCAGCCCCATGCTCCCCACCATGATCTTCATGGACTTACCCTCTGAAACTGTAAGCAAGCCTCCAACTAAATGCTTCCCGTTATAAGCTGCCTGTTTGATCACAGGAATAGAACAGTAACTAAGACAAATATCTTCTAACATCTGCTGATAAATGTTCAGTGTGGATAGAGGCATGCTTGACTCTGACTGAAAGAGAAACTTAAAGAGTTATTCTTTAAGATAAAACTTTTACCTTCTGAATCCCCACAGCCTCAAGAACATCATAATACAAGGCTGCTTACAGCTTGCAAACTGCTAAAGGACAATAATGAATAAAACCTCAAATGACTGAAAGGGAGAATGTTTCCAGTTCTTAAATGTAAAGATAAGCTCGTTTATATGTCTAATTGTGATTGTAACCTTGCTCTAATCTTTAGTTTCATTATTTTTCTTTTGCATGACTGGTACTCAATGACTTGGACCTCACACTATTTTTCCTAATATATTATGTCACTGGATTGATTCCTCCTCACAATGTTCCTTTGTATTTTGCCATATTCTCAATACGTAATCAACAGTTTTTGTTTTTGACAGTTCATGAAATTTCACTCCTGAGAGAAAAGCACACACACATGACCTTCTGAGGCAATCATGATCATGACTTTCCTGGACTGTTGTCCTTTATGAGGCCTTTGGTTGATATAATTGTGTTACTCTAGAGATATTAGGCAATTCCTTCTGATTTTTTTTTGTTATCCATATTACTCAAGCACTGTACCTTTCATCATTTTGGAAGATGTCAGAGAAGACTGATCACCATCCTTCTGCTCCCTACAAATATTTCTGAGACCACAGCTTTCAGGGGAGTTGTGGCTGGGAAGAAGGATAAAGAGCAAGGCCAAAATTAGCATGTAATAGAAACCAGACTGGAAACTCCTCCCCATTTAATGGAGCAAGTATAGAAAAAGCACATGCTCTGTAGTTGGTCTTAATGATCCCAATCTGTGGGGCATGGGTACCATTCAGCTTATAACATTTCTTTCATCCCACTTCTTTTCTTGGAAGTGCTTTATTTCTTAATCTGTGTCTGCTTCTACAAGCACCCACATGTCCTTGTCCAATATCCAGGTTTGAGACACAAGAACCTAGAAATCCCAGCAGGTGCTCCCAGACCTGACACCCAGAACACCAATCATGTGCACTCCAACCACAGCCTCTTAATCATCAAAAGCCTTTGGATATTGGTGGTCTAAAGAGTACACCTGTAAACAAGTACTTAATTTTTTTCCTTTACAATTTTTTTTGAGATTATAATTTATTTTTTGTTTTTTAGAGACAGCATTTCTCTGTGTAGCTTTGGAGCCTGTCCTGAAACTCAATCTGTAGATGAGGCTGGCCTCAAACTCACAGAGATCCATCTGCCTCTGCCTCCTGAGTGCTGGGATTAAAGGCATGTGCCACTACCACCAGGCTGAGATTATAGTTTAATTACAACATTTCTCCCTTCCATTTCCTCCCTCCAAACCCTCCTATATATTTCTCACTACTCTCCTTCAAATTCATGGCCTCTTTTTTCACTAATTGTTATTGCATGCATATATGTACACACACACACACACACACACACACACACACACACACACGTTCTTAAATATAACCTGTTCAGCCCATATACTGCTTCTTGTATGTATGTTTTCAGAACTGTCAACTTGGTGGTATGCTCTTCCCTGGGGAAGGCCACCTCTCCCTTTCCCAGCTTTCCTTGGTTGCCTAGAGTTCTTTGTGTAGGGTTGAGGCCTTGAGGGCTACTTTCCATCTAGCTTGGCCTGTTTGTTGGTTTCATCTTTGTTCAGCTTACCTTTGGGCAATCATATTGGTGAGACTCTATTGGTGTAGCTTCTGATATTATTAGGAGACAGCCTCACAGCAAATTGCTTGATATTCTGTCTCTTACAATCTTTTGGTCCCTTTGTGGCAGTGATCCCTGAGCCTTAGGTATGAGAGTGTTTTGTAGATGAATCTGTTGGTATGGGGCTCCACAACTCTGAATTTTGATTGGCTGTGTTTTTCTATAATGGTCTCTATCTATAGCTATGAGAATTTTCCTTGATGATTGCTGAATACTGCACTTACTGTGCATATAAGGACAGATGTTTATACACTGTTGTTACGAATTATGCTGGTTTAGTAAAGTAGTAGTTGTAGATTCTCTTCCAATAACCTTGACTTCATTAGCACTGAGTAGTTAGCCATGTATTGTAGCTGGAGTTTTCTCCAGTCCCGCCCCAGGCCCACAGCTGCTCAGACCCAAATAAACACACAGATGCTTATATTAATTAAAACTGTTTGGCCTAATGGCTCAGGCTTCTTACTAGCTATATCTCAGTATAGACAGGACAAGCAGAGAAGAGAATTCTGGGAACAGGAAGGCTGAGTTAGGAGTCACCAGCCAGACACAGAGGAAGAAAGATGTGAAGGCAGAACTGGGAAAAGGTACCAAGCCACGTGGCTAAACATAAATAAGAATGCAATGAGGGATTGTTGAGACCAAATCACCAGATGGCTATTCAGTTATGTCTTGGGATAGTTGCTTTTCTACTGATGGGATAAACACTCTGAACGCAAACTTTCTAAGTAATGAAGAGTTTATTTCGGCTTATTGTTCTAGAGGGAGAATCCATAATGACAGGGGATATATGGCAATCAGTCAGAGCAGGAAGATGAGTAATCACAGATCACTTTGTACACAGGAAGCAGAGTGAAGATCAACTGTAAACAGAAAGCAGAGTGGGCAAACCAAGTGGGGGTAAGGCTGTAAACTCTTAAATCCTGCCCTAAGTGATGTACTTCATAAGACTCCCAATCCTAAATGTTCCATAATCTCCCCAAATAGCAACATCAACTGAGCACCAAGTATTCAAACACACTAACCTGTGGGACCAGTCTCTCTGCTCTCACCCTTCTTCCCTCTGTTCGTTTCTTCCTTCCTTTTCCTTTCTTTCTCTCTTCTTTCTCTTTCTTTCTTTCTTTCTTTCTTTCTTTCTTTCTTTCTTTCTTTCTTTCTTTCTTTCTTTTTATTATTTTGAAGCAAGATCTCTCTATATAGCCCTGGCTGTCCTGAAACTCCCTATGTAGTCCAGGCTGGCCTCAAACTCACAGGGGTTTCCTTGTCTCTGCCTCCCAAGTGCTGGCATTAAAGACCTATGCCACCATG
This sequence comes from Peromyscus eremicus, assembly GCF_949786415.1. Taxonomy (NCBI): domain Eukaryota; kingdom Metazoa; phylum Chordata; class Mammalia; order Rodentia; family Cricetidae; genus Peromyscus; species Peromyscus eremicus. The sequence continues at coordinate 31,888,697 of NC_081416.1, read as the reverse complement.
ACATGATCATGGGGACATTTCTCATTTAAACTACCACATTTCCGTAGATAAAACTACACAAAGACAAGTGAGATAGTTGTTAGAATCAGAACCAAGTCACACCAGACATAGGACTACTTGCCTGTAATCACAGCATTGGAGGTTAAAGAAGGAGCATCGTGGACTGAAGGACAACTTGTGCTTCACAGTAATACACTGTTTCACTTGTGCCAACCCTTCTAAAAAGAGCTAAAGTCAAAGGTTATGGAAGAATTGTTCTTACATATGTTTTTTTCTCACACTAAATGAATGGCTTCTGTTTATGATATTTGTTTCAGACTAAGGCAAATTTCAAGACAAGTCCTTCAAGATTGAGGTAGAAAAGCAGAGGAATTCCTGACAGGAATACTAAAGAAAGATACATGGGCCCTTCCCTTTGGTGATCAGGCTACTGAGACAATGGACACCAAGGTATTGGAAATTTCCCAGGGCTCTCACGCTGCAAGGAGAGACAGACTGGAACCCTGGTGACAGTCAGAGGGGAAACTCATCTCTCTGGAAGCAATTTCACTAGCACTGACAGTTTGCAGGACAGATAGGAACAAGGAACCAAGAAAACAGAGTCAATAAAAGGTGAGAGCATGTCTTGATCAGGGCTATTTGGGTCTACATATCTCTTGCCCTCTGTTTAAACTTCAGTTTCATGTGAGAACCCCAAAGGAAGACGTGGAGAGCCACTAGACCCCATTTTTGTTCCTCTCGCAAATGTGGCCACATTGAATAAGTTCCCTTTCTCTGCCTTTCACAATTGCTTGTCTCTTTAATTAGCATATTGAGGATTAAGTCTAGTTTGTATCATTGGGACCAAGGCTTTGAACCACAACTCCAGTAATACATATAAGCCATATTGTGGTGATATATATTGTATGCCATAATATAATTTGCCTGAAGATTAGAGGACAGAACAAGCCACTAGATTAAACATAGAGGCCAGGCAGTGGTGGCACACATCTTTAATCTTAGCACTCGGGAGGCAGAGATCCTTCTGGATCTCTGTGAGTTCAAAGCTACCCTGGACTATATGAGATTGACTCAGTCTAGGGGAGAAACAGAGCCAGACACTGGTGGCACACACCTTTAATCCCAGTACTTGGGAAGCACACACACCTTTAATGGCTGGGTGGAGAAAGGTATATAAGGCACAAGACATGGGAACTAGAAGCCTTTCCAGCTGAGGAAGCTCATTTGGCTAGAGGCCTGTCGGCTGAGGCTTTTCAGGCTGAGGAGTCCTAGAAGTAAGAGGTGACTTGTTCCTTTGTCTCTCTGATATTTCAGCATTTACCACAATATCTGGCTGAGTTTTTTTTTTTTTTAAATTAAAAGACCTTTAGAATTTTGAGCAACACCATACATTAAGTAAATGAACTAAATATCATCCCTATTCATGTTGATAAAAATTCATTTGTTTTGTGTATGTGTGTGTGCATGTGTGCACCATGTTTATGTACCACAGTGTGCATGTGGAGGTCAGAGGACAACTTGCAGGATTCAGTTTTCTTCTCCACCATACGAGTCATAGGGATTGAATTCAGCTGCTCAAATTTGGCAGGAAGTACCTTTATCCCCTGAGCCACCTCATTGATCTCTATTCATGTTTCAATTAGTTTATTTATTTAACAAGTACCTGTACATGCTAAGTATTGCACCTGAAAAAAGTCAGTATATGTATCTTCTAAAAATGCACGCTGAATACTATAAATTTTAGATCAGACTTTCTGGTGATTTGCAAGATGGGAAAAGAGATTAAAAAGGTGGTGGTAGGTCTGTAACAAATGCATGGACAATAGGTAAGCATACATCTATTATTCTGGAGAACAATCCTCATAGCAGGCTGACATTACATTGAAACTTGTCCTTTGCTGGAGAGCTGTTGCTAAAACTTCTTGTTACACAAATGCAACTCCAAGTGCCCATTTTCCTGTGCTGCTTGCCCAGTTTCTTAACTCTGTCCCTGAGCAACACTCCAATGGAGTCAGCTCTGCATTCAGTTGTGGAATAGAAGGGCACTGTGAGGTCTGAGCAACTTTAAGACCGTACTTCCTAAATGTGGATTTTTCACCGACACACATATTTGTCAAATAAACATTTGAAGTGAGTCAAGAGAAGCCTGTGGATCCAAGCTTCAGTGTTGCCCTATAATTACCAAGATTGAGCTTCCTAGAGGTTTTTTTTTTTCTCTCTCTTCTAAAATGCATTGCTTAGTGTTTCCTCCCTACTCTGTGGGCACAGTGTCTTTAAATGAGTGCTTCTGGGAGACTGCAACATGAGTTACTAGGAAAGCCATCCTGCATTTGTAAATACTGAGGAGACCACACATGAAGTGGCGATACCAAATCATTATATCTGATCCTTGTTTAATATTACACTGAGTCCATCTCTGGTGCTTTAGTGTATTGAAATGTGAGGAAACCCCAGAAGGTATTCATTTCAAATACCATGACAACCTCTAAGAGCGGAGGTGGAGGGGGGGGGGATGGGGCACTTTTTTTTGCAGTGCTATTTGCTTTTATTTGAACCTGCATTCATGAACTGATTCTGCAAACACAGCAGTTAAATAAGTCATCTGAGAATAAAAAGTCAATCACACAAAGGAGGAGCAGCCCCAAGAGGATGCTACGCTCTCTTTATAAGAGGCACAAAGAAAGGAAAGGACTGGGAGGACTGAAAGAAGTTAGACTGCTGGATGTTTGCAGGCTTCCAGTCACTTCGCATTTTCGGAGGAGCAAATCGTGCTGATGGTTAGTTCCTGCCTCATGCTGACAGTTTACAAATAAGAACAGTAAGCTTCCATTTCAGAGCAGACAGCTTGGAGCCCTCTTCAGAAGCATTTTTAAGCGAGACTGACAGAGCTTCACAAGCATTCCAGGCAGCGAAGGATGAACGCTAATGCCCCAAGAAAACAATATGCTGGATCTGTAGGTTTTCAGCACCAGCACTCCTTACTGTAATAGAAAATAAGGCTCTCCTACAGTTGGACTCTTTGTTTGTTGGATTTTGCTCTTGTAAATGGAAAAAGCAGAACAGGGTAGCCCCGTAAGCACGTCTTGCTATTTCTTTGATGTACCATTTCAACTATGGATGGGCATCCTCTACCTTGCTCTCAATCCACACACACACACATACATGCATGTGCTAACATACAGTCAGTGGAAACAGTATTAAAAAACCTATATAGACCTGAGCCAATGTCAGGTGAGAAACTGTGATAGACAGGCTTGACCAGAGATCTGGGTAATGAGTTCTGATCTATCCTTTGGGGGTTTTGCGATTAGGGGACTATAATCTCACACTCTGAACTCTCTCACATGTAAAATGGAGATCAAAACACAAGCAAAAAGAACTATTAATAGAGCTACATGCACTCAAGCGCCCAGTAGAGGTGGCTTTCAGTGCAGAGGTGGCACCTCACTGGGAGATAGTGTAAGCTGAGGGTTTGTTCTGCCCATGTACTGACCAGGGTGGGAAAGGAGAAGCTGGCAACAGAAAGCTTCAACCAGCCCAGCTAGCTGCTGCCGCCTCTACTCAGAGGACTTTGGGAGGATGGCTTTATCTCTTCAGTCGTGAATGGAATCTGAGGATAACAGCTAGTGTGTGTGTGTGTGTGTGTGTGTGTGTGTGTGTGTGTGTGTGTGTGTGTGTGTGAACCGCAGGAGATTTTGGATAAATTATTATCATTTGTGATTCAAAGTTAAGTCCTCCAGCTGTGCTACCCATCTTTAACCTGATGGTTGATACCTTCCATTATCTAGTCCCCATAACAGGCAGTCCTGGAAAGATAATCTTAAGTGTTTGCTCTAAGACAAGAGGTAAAAACTACAAATTTATAT